>NW_027618925.1:0-57413 GCF_964187855.1 Myxine glutinosa | reverse complement strand
TCTCTGGCTCTCTCTCTCTCTCTCTGGCTCTCGCTCTCTCTCTCTGGCTCTCGCTCTCTCTCTCTGGCTCTCGCTCTCTCTCTCTCTGGCTCTCGCTCTCTCTCTCTCTGGCTCTCGCTCTCTCTCTCTGGCTCTCTCCGTCTCTCTCTCTCTCTCTCACACACACACTACACTTTGCGCGTCATTAGAACATCATTTGAAATAGACTATATACTCCACTCTTACCGAATAAATGCAGACAGACCCAAAAATCATTCAACATTTTGCGTAATAATCATGAAAGCCAAGGCTGGCATCATAGAGTGAATTAAACGCATGGCTTACCTTTAGAAGAGTTGCAGGCGGTGAGTGTTGGTGCTGAACCTCCTAAGAATGGTGTCCTTCCACTCAGTTGTGCATTTTCGGGTTAAGTCACTCTCAAACGCTAGCTGAACCAACTGGGTCTTTCTTTTGTGGAGCATTGCGTGTCTGTGGTCCGAAAATACGTTTCTCAGAGTGGAGAATGAATTCTCGCCCCTTGCTGTGGAGGCGCCAAATGTTAAGGCATGTTTGAAAGCGGTCAGTACACTGGGCATTCCGATCAGATGTGTGTGGTACTCTGAGAGGATGTGCTGTGTAGTCCAATCCCTCTCGATTGGCTGTGATTGTTTTTGTGGGCTGAAAAACTGTTTAGCAACTTCGTACTCTGTCTCAATTATAGGCGATCGTGACAGGTCCATAATATGCTTCACAGTCTTTACATCAAGAAATGTATCACTTTCTGGATTCAGTGCAACAAGTGCACCAGCCAAGTGTGAGTTGCGCTCACTGAATCTGTGATCCATCTCTCCAAGCACTGAATCAATAGTGTTGTAGTACAGTCTCTGAAGTTCTGTTTTTTCGTCATCGTCCCTGTGTCCTGTAGTTCCCATAACGACATACTCATCCATATTTGTGTTCGCTTTGCGTCTCCGTTTGGGGATCGCGGGTCTCAGTGATGCGCTGGCAGTCGTGGCCATGTCCCACACCTTATTAAACTCCTCGTCACAACTGAGTTTCCGTACACAAGCTGTTGCACTAGCCACGATATTTAAACCTATCATCAAATCAGTGTCCTCTCTCTGTAGAAGCTTGTTTGGTGGGTCCAACAGGGCAAGAACTGTGTGCACTAACTTGGCAATGAATGAGAAACTGGGCTCGGTCATCTCGCGCAGCAGGCCCACAGCCTCCATTCATATCTCTGCGCCATAGGCCAGCACAGAGTCAATCTCAGTCAAAAGAGATGTTATGTCATGGAAGGATTTTGGAATGACTGACACAGTGGCAAGATGTCCTGTCCATCTCTGTTCCAGAAGGCATTTAAGATGCACACCCTTATAGTGCACAGCAATTGTGGGCTTCTTGCAGAATTTGTAGAGGGCATTACACACATGAAAAAAGTCCACTACAGCTGTCTCTGCTGACATTGCGTGTACTACCACTAAGTGTAGCTGGTGGTTAAGACAGTGTACATAAGGTATCTCACGACCTAGTTTCTCTTGCAGTAGCTTCTAGATGCCACCATGCTTCCCAGACATCAGAGCAGCCCCATCAAATACAAGGCTTAGAATCTTTGATGTGTCCAGTCCAACTTAATTTAGCTCTGCCAAAATGGTGTCTGTTAATGTCTGTGCGTCACCTTTGCCAGCTGTTGCTATGGTTTGCAGAGGAGGAGTTCATATGGGTCAACTGTGACCTCATATGACTCATTTACAAATCGAATGACAATCGATATATTTTCACACCCGGTTGGGTCACGGGTTCCATCGACTTTCAAAGTGTACTAGGAGTCGCGTACTTCCTCCATTATAGCCTCTGTCACCACACTGCTGAGTGTACTTATGAGTTCATTTTGCATGTCGTGACAGGTGTACGAGGCATTGCGAGGGATCGTTTTCACAACATCAGCCAATTCAGGGTCCTTTTCAATCGTATAGTCCAGTAAGGAGAGGAAAAGTCCCCCCCCCCCCGCCCCCCACCCCCCTTCGACGTGTTATCAAAAGCCTCTATCTCCCCTCGTAAAGGCAACTGGTTTTCCGCCAAAAACCGACAACATTGATGAGAGAGGAAACATAATACCTGTTCTTTCGTAGTTGGTCTGCGTTGACAAGTGTTGAAATCTCCTTTCCAGTATTGACACGCCTCTCCCGCTCCTTCCACAATGTACAGAAAGAGATATGCTCCTTTGAAGATTTGTGTTTATGAAATCCCCGATCTCTCTCCACAGCATTTTTCCAGTTACGAAAGCCCACACTCACAAAGGCATCCAGTGTCCGAGACGTCTGAGTGGCACTAGACAGCCGACAGCAAAAACAAAATGCTGCATCGGCCTTGACACTATTCAAGCCAGTCTCGGTTGTGATACCAAGCGGAGACAAATGAACGCTTCCTACCACTGAAAATGCTGGCAGGGTACTGTTGTAAGACTATTTGGTTGGGCTGGTCAGTCCCGAGGTCATCTATAACTATGGGTTGTCTTCCACAGCTAGCGCTTACGCTAGCAGGTGCATCATGGCTGCTCGCAGAATGGGGCTCTTGCTCTTCAGAGGTGGCCGTGCTGGGCGCATTTGCTCCCTCTTCCGTTGGTGAAGCTGGAGGAGGCCTTGAAGAAGCAGCACCGTGTAGCCATTTTCTTAAATCCATTTCTGTTCGAAATGCAGTCTGATAGTTGCTTGCTCTCACTGAAACATATTGGCGCCAAGCGCCGTCTGTCTTGCTAATGCAAACTGTACGTGATGAATGAATGATCGTTTTAAGGCCATTTTTCCCCGCTAGAGCGGGGGTTAGCCTTGCGAGCCCCATGACAATCATGGTTCCCTGTTTGAGGCAATGTTTTTATGGCCGGATGCCCTTCCTGACGCCAACCCTTGGTCATGCTCTTACGATGCGCAGGGATACGGTGTACCTATTCTAAATCGGGGTACAGATCGTGATCATTCATCCCAGCAAGCTGGTACTCAATTTGCCGACCTCGGAAGGATGACAGGCTGAGTCAACCCCCCTGGCGTTAATTCAGCGATCGACCGGGATTCGAACCCAGGATCCTAGGATCCCAAGCCGGCACCCTAACCGCTAAGCCAACACCAGGTGATGCGCGCGCTTATCTTGACGTAATGACAACAAATCAAACCAGTAGGTCATAGGTCAAAAACCAGACCAATGAGCATACGACTTCCTCAAATGTGACGTTATGCAAATATGACCAACAGGGTGTGTGTTTTTTTTGGCCCCCGTCGCACCGCGGAGCGAAAGACGGACGATGGTTTTCCCCTCCGTCCGTGTGTCCGTGCGGGCGTGCGTGCGTGCATAAGCGAAGGACCGCATTCGAATTTGGTGTGTGGGTGCAACCCACGTCAAAATGCAAGATGGCCACCGCCATGTATGTCTGATGCCATGTATGTCTGAACCTTGTGAGCAGAATATCTTGAAAAATAAGCGAAGTACCAACTTCTAATCTGGTGTGTGGGTGTATCTTGGCATAAGGAAGAACCCTATTGAAAATTGGGTCGCCACGTCAAAATCCAAGATGGCCACGGCCATGTATGTCTGAACCTTGTGAGCTGAATATCTTGAAAAATAAGCGAAGTACCAACTTCTAATCTGGTGTGTGGGTGTATTCAGGCACAAGGAAGAACGCTATTGAAAATTGGGTCGCCACGTCAAAATCCAAGATGGCCACCACCATATATATGTCTGAACCTTGTGAGCGAAATATCTTGAAAAATAAGCAATGTACCAACTTCTAATCTGGTGTGTGGGTGTATCTAGGCATAAGGAAGAACCCTATTGAAAATTGGGTCGCCACGTCAAAATCCAAAATGGCCGCCACCATATATATGTCTGAACCTTGTGAGCGAAATATCTTGAAAAATAAGCGAAGTACCAACTTCTAATCTGGTGTGTGGGTGTATCTTGGCATAAAGAAGAACCGTATTAAAAATTGGCTCGCCATGTCAAAATCCAAGATGGCCGCCGCCATGTATGTCTTAACCTTGTGAGCGGAATATCTTGAAAAATAGAGGGAAGTACCAACTTCTAATCTGGTGTGTGGGTGTATCTCAGCATAAGGAAGAACCCTATTGAAAATTGGGTCGCCACGTCAAAATCCAAGATGGCCACCACCATATATATGTCTGAACCTTGTGAGCGAAATATCTTGAAAAATAAGCGAAGTACCAACTTCTAATCTGGTGTGTGGGTGTATCTAGGCATAAGGAAGGACCGTATTGAAAATTGGCTCGCCACGTCAAAATCCAAGATGGCCGCCGCCATGTATGTCTGAAACTTGTGAGGTGAATATCTTGAAAAATAAGCGAAGTACCAACTTCTAATCTGGTGTGTGGGTGTATCTAGGCACAAGGAAGAAAGCTATTGAAAATTGGGTCGCCACGTCAAAATCCAAGATGGCCGCCACCATATATATGTCTGAACCTTGTGAGCGAAATATATTGAAAAATAAGCGAAGTACCAACTTCTAATCTGGTGTGTCGGTGTATCTAGGCACAAGGAAGAAGGCTATTGAAAATTGGCTCGCCATGTCAAAATCCAAGATGGCCGCCGCCATGTATGTCTGAACCTTGTGAGCGGAATATCTTGGAAAAATAAGCGAAGTACCAACTTCTAATCTGGTGTGTGGGTGTACCTAGGCATAAGGAAGAATGCTATTGAAAATTGGGTCGCTACGTCAAAATCCAAGATGGCCGCCACCATATATATGTCTGAACCTTGTGAACGAAATATCTTGAAAAATAAGCAAAGTACCGACTTCTAATCTGGTGTGTGGGTGTATCTAGGCATAAGGAAGAACCCTATTGAAAATTGGGTCGCCACGTCAAACTCAAAGATGGCCGCCGCCCTATATGTCTGAACCTTGTGAGCGGAATATCTTGAAAAATAAACGAACTACTAACTTTTAATCTGGTGTGTGGGTGTATCTACGCATAAGGAAGAACGCTATTGAAAATTGGGTCGCCACGTCAAAATCCAAGATGGCCGCCGCCCTGTATATCTGAACCTTGTGAGCGGAATATCTTGAAAAATAAGCGAAGTTCCAACTTCTAATCTGGTGTGTGGGTGTATCTACGCATAAGGAAGAACGCTATTGAAAATTGGGTCACCACGTCAAAATCCAAGATGGCCGCCTCCATGTATGTCTGAACCTTGTGAGCGAAATATCATATAGCATGTTTTCTGCGTCTTTCACTTTGTCAACTCACATCACTTCCCCGACGGGGTACATAGGCGTAACGCTTGTCTTTTCTTATTTTTGTTTTTATTTCATTTCATTTAGCGAAAAGATTTTCACTTTTAATATGATAAATATAAATTAATTAATAAAACGTAAAGTTTGGCGCCAAAGGCTTGGCCTGTGGGTGGGGGCACAATAACTCATTTGGAGGGGGGGGGGCATCACCCGCGAATGCCCCCCCCCCCCATGACGCCGACCCTGTGTCTACTGTGGTGGGAATAGTACGTTTTGATGTTTGTTTTGGTTTTGGTCCTCTTTTCTGGGTCCTATGTGACTTGTTTGCATAATGGCCGATGAGGATGTTAGCTTGTTGTTAGCTCACCAGGAACATAGCTCCGGGGAGCTTATGCAATGGCGCGTCGTCAGTCCATAAACACTTGCAACTTCTTCTCTGAAACTGCTGATGGGATTGTGACCAAACTTGGCACAAATTATACTTTGTATGTTTCAACTCAAGTTTGTTCACATCATGAAAAAAATCGTGGTCTAAGGGGCTCTACCGGGGGGTCAAAGTGGATCCAGGTTTGAACCCCCAAAATAGGAATTTGCCTTTTCCTCTGAAACTACACATGCTATTTTGATGAAACTTCTCACCACAACCTTCATCACCAGTGAGGTACCAAAGTTTGTTCACGGCATTAAGAAAATCAAGATCTAAAGCAGTTAACGGGGTGGTGGGATGGGGGTTGACCCCCAAAATAGGTATTTGCTTTCTTCTCAGAAACTACATATATAATTCTGATGAAACTTGACAACAACATTCCGTTCATCACCCGTGATGTACCAACGTTTGTTCATGGCATTAGAAAAATCGGCATCTAAGGGGGTCTACAGGGAGTGGAGGATGGGGATTTGCCCCCCAAAATAGGTATTTGTTTGTTTAAAGTCTTATGATTAAGTTGGTATGATTCTACATGCTGCCCTGTCTTCTAGCAACCATTGAAATTGGTTGAAAATACCGTGATACTGTTTAAAATAATTTTAGTTGGTGTCTATACCGTTTTTACCAGGTGAGCGCCCAGGGGTATTGCCCCTATTTTTTTCTGATGGTATGTTGTCTATGGTAGTTATGGTTGCATGTGAGGGTGTTATTGCCGCTGTTGGAGTTATTGGTGCTGTTTATGGTTTTGTACAAGTGTTTGGTCTTGGTTGAGTGGTTTAGTGTTTGTAGAAAGCAGTGCCAGTTTTATTTTTGTTTTTTTCATGAATATTTTGTTGTTACCTCCACCACCAAAGGTGGATGGAGGTTATGTTTTCACTCCTGTCTGTTTGTCTGTCTGTCCGTTTGTAAAGAAGAGATCTCAAAAAGTTGTGGACGGATTTGGACGAAATTTGGCAGAGACGTAGCGTATGTGACAAGGAAGAAATGAGATTTGAAGATCTGGATTCGGATCCGGCTCGTAGAATCTTTTAAGTGATTCTTCACCATTGGGAGAGAGGGCCAAAAACGATACAAAGCAGGATATCTCAAAAAGTTATGGACGGATGATTTTGATTACATGTGATTCTGTATTGTGATTTTCTGGTCTACTGCAGGATACAAAACGTAAACTGTTCACCTGGCGGGGGTATGCTCTCTACTGAGTGCCGTTCTAGTTGATTTCTGTGTTTAGTGTTTCAATCCTTTCTACTATGTCTGGTGCTTTGGTGTTGGTGTGTTGTGTTTTACGTTGTCTCATTGTTTGGGGTGTGCGATTTCGGGCGAGTAGTTGGGGTTGCAATTTTTGATATTGCCCTTTGGAATGTATACTCAGAGGCAAAAGTTATTGTGACATGGAATTTTTTCATTGGTAATCTTGTGAATGAATTTTTGGATTTGAACCAGAGAAAGAGTGTGTTAAAATGGTCGAAGAAATGCAACCAAGCAGTTGTTGTTCAAATTGCATGAAATTTGCAAGAAGCATGACATATTCGAGAAAAATGGCCAGCAATGTTCACTTTAAAAGGCCAGACAACCAGACGCTTATCATTTCCACTCAATGCAGTCTTAAGAAGTGCAGAAGTCAGAAAAACACCTCTATTCATCGTTTTGGAATAAGTTCGACATGCCACGCCTCGGGGAAATTGACAGATGGAGAGCTATAGGTATGCTTCAGTCTGGTACCTCGCAGCGTGATGTTGCTCGTCGATTCAACGTCCATAGAAACACCATTTGGCACAGCTTCACCGAGCTGACGGTAGGACACGTGTCTACAGGTGCACAGGTGAACGTTACATCAGGCCATGTGTTCTGGAAGGGGATCGTTTTGGAGGTTGGGGGCGTTATGATCTGGGGTGGGATAACAGCTGCAGCAAGAACGCCAATGATTGTGATTGAGGGGAACTTGAATGCTATGAGGTACCGAGACGAGATTTTGCAAATGGCCGCTTTACCGTTTTTGCAACAGAACGGCCCTAGAGTGACGTTTCAACACGATAATGCCAGACCACACGTTGCTCGAGTTGTACAGCAGTATTTTAATCAGAACAATGTTAATGTGTTACCCTGGCCTGCAAGATCCCCTGATTTGTCACCCATTGAACACGTCTGGGATGAAATGGAGCGACGTTTACGACGTCATCCGAATCCTCCAAAAACGCTGCAGGAACTCCACCAAATCCTTCCTTGGATATGGAATGATCTTCCCAAGGACTTTCATCGACATTTAATGGCCTCAATGAGGCGAAGGTGCCAGGCCTGCATCAATGCACAAGGTGGACACACTCGCTACTGACTGTGTGAACTTGCTTGTGAACCCCCTCTTGTGTTGTGGCTCATTTGCATATGCCAGGTGCACTGTTCTTCTGGACTGTTGATCGTTACCATACCTTGAAACATTTGTCTTTCCATGTAATAACATTTCATTCGCGGCAGTTGTTGTGGAAAACCAATCAGGTCCACACAACTTTAGTCCAACGGGTTGGTTTAATTGCATTTAGATCATCACATCATCCTGTAAAGTAGAAATACACAATAAGTATACGATGCGACATCTCATGGGTCCATTCATATCATTCAATGCAAGCAAGCTGGATATTCTATACAGGCGTACCGTTAGCGAGGCTACCGATGTAACATGTCACAGGAGAAGTCTCGGAGCACCGTTCGCAGCAGCGGGTCTTATAGTCACGCCCCTAGCGGTGTCAACGAGCAGCGAGCATCACCCCGGGTTCAGTACGAATACGATTTCACTACAGCAGTAAAAGTTTAACACTGATTCTGTTTGTTGTTTGTGTGTCACAATAACTTTTGCCTTTGAGTATATTTGGTAGCTGCGGTTGGTGATGATCATATTGAACTGTTTGATACAGATGTCAATGGTAGTGATGTTGTTGTTAAGTTGTTGCAATTTTTGTTCAGTGTCGTGCTCAAGTTGTCCCACATTGCTTTTTTGGAATTATCTCCACCACCAAAGGTGGATGGAGGTTGTTTTCACCCATGTCTGTCAGTTTGTCAGTCTGTCTCAGAACAAGATATCTCAAAAGGTTGTGGACGGATCTGGACGAAATTTGGCAGAGATGTAGGTTATGTGACGAGGAGAAATGATTATATTTTGGTGAAGATCCGGATCTGGCTCGTAGAATTATTTTTAAGTGATTCTTCACCATTGGGAGATTGGGCTAAAACCGCTACATTGCAGGATATCTCAAAAAGTTGTGGACGGATTTGGACGAATCTTGGTGGAGAGGCTGGGTGTGTGACGAGGACTAATCAATTCGATTTTGGTGAAGATCTGAATATGGATTCAGATACAAGAATTATTTAATTTGTGATTCTTCACCATTGAGAGATCGGGTGAAAAGCGATATTTAACGTGATATTTCAAAAAGTTATGGGCGAGTTATGACTAAACTTGGTGGACGAGTTGGTTATGTGACAAGGACAAGCCGATTAGATTTTGATTCAGGTCCGAATCCAGATCCGGCCTATCAGTGGGATAGAAACCATAAACTGTTCAGCCTGGCGAGTGCCGTAGGTATGCGCTCTAGCGAGTGCCGTTCTAGTTGGTGAATGTTTTGTTTGTGTTGAGGTCTATAGTTGTGTGAATGGTAATCATGATAGGTAGGTGATTTGAAGGGAGTTGTTGTACTGTTCTCCACGTGGAAGTGATGTAGAACAGAATGTTATGTCTGGTGATGGGTTATTGTAACCAGCTGTGTGTGTGTGGTGTGTGGTGTGTGGTGTGTGGTGTGTGGTGTTTGGAGTTTGGTTGGTGATGGGTATACCAGGCCTTGTCTTTGGCATTGAAGTCCCCCCCGATGATGTATGGGACGGAACAAAGGTTCTGTAGTTGTGGTGTGTATTTGGTTGGTTCAGTGGGATGTGTCTAGTGGTATGTAAATGTTTATGATGTTTGTGGTCTTTTTTGTTGCCAGTTTTAATTTTGAAAATTTGAAGTTCAAGGGTGTTGTCTGGTGGAAGAAGTGCTTTTGTGTCTTGTGTGATATCTGTGTATTGAATTGAATTGTGAATGTATGTGATGAGGCCTCCACCTCTGGTGTTTTTTGAAAGTGCTTTTTGAAAGTGCGTATGTCGGTGCGTATTGATATAGTTGGGGATGGTCGGTGTTTTGTTTTTCTTGTGTGATGGCTGTATGAATGTTGTTTGTGAGAATGAAGTGTTTAAGTTGCATGGCCTTGCTGATGAGGCCGGCTGTGTTGTACTGGAGGATATTTAGGTTATGTGTGCGTTTCATTGGTTGATGAGGTTGAGGTTCTTGGTTGGTTTCTATGTCTGTGGGTGGAATGAGGAGAAAGGGAAGGACTGCTGGGGGAAGGTCACTCCCCAAAGAAGAAGAATGAAAATAATAAATAACTAAACATTTGTTGTGGATATGTGATGCATATGTGTGAGAGCGACGTGTGATGATTTGAGTGATTGTGTGTGAGGTGTTCGTGTGGAAGATGAGAGTTATGTGGTTTGATTTCAATGATTGTGTGTGAGGTCTTCTTGTGGAAGTTGAGGGGAAGTGGGATGATCCATGTGGACCGATCGGCACTTACACCGTCACCGCACTGCTCCGACGAATCGGCAGGGAAGAGCTAGGAAGATTTGGCCCCTGGCTTGTGTTAAGGGATGCAACCACCGTGAAGAGGCATCCCTATTAGTTGCTCTTAGAGTGTTGTTTACTTTGCTCACACATGTGCTCACAAGTTAAGTTACACTTGGATTTAACATGCTTTGTGGAAGTTCTTGTGTCATTTTAATCAGAACAGATAATCACCTTGCGCCAAGGAGAGGAGATGTTACCAACACAGATTCCTGGGCAATGAACATTGTGTAGTTTACCAGTGGATTATAAATGGGTTTGGGATCTTCTCTTCAAAAGTGAAATTGAGACGCATGAGCTAACCCAGCCAGATAATTCAGCATCACCCGTTCTCATCCTGCTCACATATAGTGTTTTGTTGCATTTACACTTTCATCTTGCCTTGCGTTGGAGGTTTTCGTTATGTCATGGTTATAGTACAGAAATGTTTGATACTTTATGGGAAAACGCTGTATTCTCAGCTTGTACTATTCGGCTGTACTCCTTTATTTGGCATGTAGACTCCTTTTTTTACTTCTTTTTTTTTGCCTCTCTGCTGACAATGTCTCAGGAAGCATTATGTTTTGGGGTTGTCCGTCCGTCGGTGCGTCAGTGATCGGTTTTCATTGCCGCGATAACTTGAGAACGGTTGAAGGGATCTAAGTCAAACTTGGTACGGGTATGTACGTATAATGATAATTAACCCATTTGAGATTGTATATCCCAGGAGATCAACTGTGGCTACAGAGAATGAGCATTTATCATGGTTGAAGGTTAAGTTGAATTTCTTGGCAGCATCAAGAAATTTGTGAAGATTAGCATCATGCTGTTTCTTACTTTTGCCACAGACAGTAATGTTATCCAGGTAAGCATACAGTGCATTCAGAATGTATTCAGACCCCTTCACTTTTTTAACATTTTGTTATGTTGCAGCCTTATGCTGAAATCGTTTAAATTCATTTTTCCCCTCACCATCTACACTCACTACCCCATAATGACAACGAGAAAAGAGGATTTTAGAAAGTTTTGCAAATTTATTAAAAAGAAAAAACTGAAATATCGCATTGAGATACGTATTCAGACCCTTTGCTATGACACTTGAAATTTAGCTCAGGTGCCTCCCATTTCTCTTGATCATCTTTGAGATGTTTCTACACTTTGATTGGAGTCCACCTGTGGTAAATTCAATTGATTGGACATGATTTCGAAAGGCACACACCTGTCTGTATAAGGTCTCACAGCTGACAATGCATATCAGAGCAAAAAACCAAGCCATGAGGTCGAAGGAACTGCATGCAGAGCTCAGAGACAGGATTGTGTCGAGGCACACATCTGGGGAAGCCTACAAAAAAAATCTCTGCTGCATTGAAGGTTCCCAAGAGCACAGTGGCCTCCATAATTCTTAAATGGAAGAAGTTTGGAACAACCAGGACTCTTCCTCGAGCTGGCCGCCCGGCCAAACTGAGCAATCGGGGGAAAAGGGCCTTGGTAAGAGAGGTGACCAAGAACCTGATGGTCACTCTGGCTTAGCTCCAGAGATCCTGTGTGGAGATGGGAGAAACTTCCAGATGGACAACCATCACTGCAGCACTCCACCGATCTGGGCTTTATGGCAGAGTGGCCAGACGGAAGCCTTTCCTCAGTGAAGGACACATGAAAGCCTGCTTGGAGTTTGCAAAAAAGCACCTGAAGGACTCTCAGACTGTGAGAAACAAGATTCTGTGGTCTGATGAAACCAAGATTGAACTGTTTGGCCTTAATTCTAAGCGTCTGGAGGAAACAAGTTTGTACGCATTCATTTGTACGCATTCATTTGTACACATTCATTTGTACGCATTTGTGTACACCCTGTCCCAGGGTGCACACAGAGTTTGTATGCATTAACCAGCCTCTGGCACACAAAACTTTCCAAGCTCCCAGTATCCAAAAGTACTCTACACTTGTTACCATTCACAAGCACGTTAACTGTTGCCTTAGATAGGTGCTCTACTAATGCGGCGGACATTGTAGCGAAGGTTGGGGTGTGTGGCATAGCTGCAGCCCCTGGCCCAGACGATCTACATACCTTAGCAAAAATGTCCTGTTTTCCCGCATTTATTACATACAGAATCCCGAGTGGGATAACTGATCGTGTCTTACAGAAAACATACAGAAACTCGTCGAGTGTCTTAAGTTCCCACAGAAAAAGCACTTCTGTTGCTTTTCAGCAGCAGCGACTACTTGAGAGTCATCTGGACGAGTAGGTTGGCAAGTCCTCGTTTCGGCTTCAGCAGTAGGTCTATCGACCGAAGAAGTTGTGGCCGCGTTCATGGGTGTTACAGGTGCCGTATATGACTCAGAACACCTCTGAGCTTGATCGAGAGCCCGAGCCTGGTCAAAAGCTGTGGTGAGATCCATCGTTTTATTCTCGAGGAGCCGTTGGCGAATGACATGGGACTGCAATCTACTTATGAAGGCATCCTGGATGAACTCCTTATATTTCTCAGCAGTGACAGCCTTGTAATTACAGTCTCCACTCATATGCTTCAATGATTGCAGGTATTCATCAAGAGTTTCTCCTGGTTGCTGTCGATGACTCGCCAATAGGTGCCGTGCATAGGCTTCATTCTTTGGTCGTACGTACATGTTTCGTAAGGTCTGTATGGTGGTGTCATCGTCTTCACAGTCAGCGATAAACTCGTACACATTTGGAGCAACATAGTTTATGAGCATAGTTAGCTTCTCCGGTCCATGATGCTCAATTGCTCTCAAGAAGTTGTCGAACGTCTTGTACCAGTGGTTCCATTCCTTTGCAGCACTGCTCAGGGTTTAAGAACTTGTCCATCATGAAATTCTTGCTGAATAAATTGTAATAAGCCCTAGGGAGTATAGAAGAGGCTTCACTCGATTTATTAACAACACACAAAACTGGTACCACTACATCGAGGAAAGTCTAAGGCTTTTGCTTCGTGTTCGGATATGTGAACTATGATCACCATTCCGAATAAGCATGGTACTTGTCCTTAACTTTCCCAAGTGTCTCGACTACTACGACGTGCGCATTCCTGTATCGGCATTTTCAGTTCATCGTCGGTCCTGTGAGCTATGTTGTAGCCCCGTTTGGAACCCCCATAAGAAGTGGTACGACCTGAAAACTGTGATCTGGGAATGCACATGCCGTATCAGCTGACACGGTGAAAGAACGACTTACTGTATTCATTCATTATGGCAAGAAATGTCTGACCTTTCATTTTTTTTTTTCTCTGACTCTTATTCATACAAATCCATAAGTAAAATGTTTTTAGTTTTTTTGGTGAAGGCCATGGCTTCTTGGCAAAAGGATAATTGAGTGCAATGTGGCATCCTTTTCGTTGCACTAATGAATAACAACCATTGTGGCAGCATAAAGCAAAATGTAACTTCTGTTCTCCTGGTGGCAGCGGGTTTGTTTTGAGACATATTATTTTCCATGTAACGTGTCACCTTTATCTCTCGGCCTTGTGTTCCCTCCCTTACCATCATTTTCATAACACTTCATCAATATATACACATAAAACCCCCACAACATCTTCTATATCCACATCACATGATTTGCGGAGAGAAGGGAAAAGTAAAAAATATATATATATATTTAAACGCTTCACCCACTAACGACCCTTCCGTTACCTCCACTTACCTCTGAAAAGTAAGAGTGGAAGACTTGAGTTTAAGAGGGGGAAGCATAATTTACGGAGCAAATGGAGAGGGTGGGGGAGGGGTGGTGAAGGTTCTGCCATATTTGCATGCATATTAAATTAATGGACTCTTAGATCACAGTGCATATGTAACAACCAGCAGTGTAGTCTAATTCATTTGTGTTTTACAGGCACAGAAATCCTGCTGGCACCAAGCATTTGGCGCAGTAGTGGAGATAAGGCCCCGGAATCTAAAGGAGTCCCAGCAGACAGCACATTGGAGAAGGAAAGCAAAAAAGAAACACTTGTACAAGAAGAGGTTAAGGAAAGCAAGATGGAAACATCAGGGAAAGAGAGTGGTGAAGATGAGAGCGACAGGGGTTTGGGTGATCAGAAGCTGACGATAAAGGAAGAACCAGATGAAGACAAAGAAGATGAAGATGATGATGCTGAAGAAGAAGAAGCTGAGGAGGAGATCGCAGAGGCCGATGTGAAGACTCTCAGGGTGTGCATTGACCTCGATGGATTGAGTCCTGGTCAACGGAGGCTACGTAGGTTGGGTGGCCAGAGAGCAAGAAGCTGGGGAAATGGGGTTGAGAAGCTCTCTGTGGAACGAGGTAAGTTGACTGTAAATATGGAATGCTTCGCCAGTGTGGAATGCACACATGCACTCACACAAACACACACATGCATGTGTACACATACGCGTGCATGCATAGCATACGCACACATACACATGCACGTATGTATATGCACACATACATACTTGCACACACACATACATACTTGCACACACACATACATACTTGCATGCACACACATGCACACAATCTATATGCACTCATGCACACACATGCATATGTGCACATACGCATTCACACACATGCATACGTGCACATACGCATTCACACACATGCATACGTGGATGTACACATTCACACATGCATATACACATTCACACACATGCATACGTGCATGTACACATACACATACACACATGCACACAGGCATATGGACACATACACATGCATACGTGCATATACACATTCACACACATGCATAGATGCACGTACACATACACACACACATGCGCGCACACACACACACACACACACACGGGCACGCACACATACGGACACATGCACATACACATGCATACGTGCATATACACATTCACACACATGCATAGATGCACGTACACATACACACACGCACACACACACACACACACACACGCACACACACACACACACACAGGCATACGGACACATGCACATACACATGCATGCATACACATGCATGCACGCATTCACACACATACATATGTGCACATACACATTCACACAATGCACCCACCCATGCATACGTCCATGTACATATACACAGACATGCATGCACACAGGCATACGCACACATGCACAAACACATGCATGTGCACACCTGTACACACATGCATATGTGCACATGCACACACGCACTCGTGCACACGAATGTTCCACCTTCTGAAACCCGCATATGGAAATAACAACCAACGGCGCGCGCGCACACACACACGCACACACGCACACACACACACACACACACACACACACACACACACACACACACATTTCCACTCATGACATTAACGGGCTAATATGGAAATGAACAAAGCCATTATATATGTTTTTTAAAAAAGCATTCAAAAGTTTACATCCCAATACATCCCAACTTTTTGGAATGCTTGGCAATTGTGGGTGCATTGCCAGAGGTAAAACCTGAATTACTGATTTTCTCATTTACATTCATGATGTGGACCTAATCTCATACTATGGTTTAAAAAAAAGTTGGGACACTGTATGTATACCAGTACCCAAATGTCCAAATTGCCTGTTTCAGCTTATTTTTATTATTTGCATCTCTTGCAATAGGTGGGAGTTTATTAAGTTGAGATCATGGCACAAGCAAGATGGGGTAAATGGCCTTTAGCTGTGTCTTAATTTGTGATAGCTTGTGTCTAGATCCCAGAAGTTCTGTGTATGCATTGGAGTGAATGAGATGACCAGACAGCCTCTCAGATTTATGACTGTCCACCCTAGTCTTGGAATCTTCCTGTAGCTGTGTGTTTGAGAAGGCTAGGAAATGGAACTTAGGACCTGCTTATCTGCATACACACAGTGAAAGTGCAAATGCTACGATAATAGCAAGGTAATGCAGAATCTTAACCATTGCGAGACAATCCATTGGCTGTTAAGCATCATTCCTGGCATCCAAAGACATTTCATCCATCCTTCACAACCTATAATAGCTAATCGGTGATGTTTTTGTTGTTGTTTTATGAGATATAATTGTCATCATCATGACCGTGTCCTATGTTATTTTACTGGTGTATAAAAAGGTCGTGCCGTTGTTGTTGAAAGGACCATTTCCTTTGTCTGTTGCATCACCCGCGAACATTGCAGGGATGAAGAGGAAGACTTCACCTACACCTTCAAGACTCTCGAGGCCAAGCAAACGGCGAGGGGTAGTAGGTCGGCCTCCCAGCTCTGGGAGGAGCTTGCTCCCCAGGAAACCATCCGAGGATGAATCCTGGAGAGAGCTTGTTGACGATTCTCCTTGGGGACTTGATCAAAAAGCTCCTGGGAAGTGTCGGTTCAAGCAGAAGCACTTGCTTCCATCTCGAAAAACCGGAGCACCTGTGGGGCGGCCACGAGGTGCCCTCAGTCGAGGAATTGGAGGCCGACCGGTTCCTCCGGAAGCCCGGAGATTAATTGTAAACAAGAATGCTGGGGAGACTCTATTGCAGAGAGCAGCGCGTCTTGGATATGAGGTAGGAATAAAGGAAAGAGGGACCGTTGGGGTTATTCATGTAAAGACTGCAAACATTGCTACAGACGATAAGGACAAAAAGTGCATACAACTTGGGAGTTTTATTTCTTTTATTCAGAAAACAACGGTCGTTCCCAAACATCTTGGCTAGTGCAGGGTGGGCTTCTTTTTTTTTTGGGAACGTGTCGGACTTTTGATTGCAGGCCAAGGAGATAGTAAAGGTTAAAGCTTAATGTTTTGGGGGGGGGGGGGGGGGGTTGCCTTTCCCTCCTTGATTATCTCCCTTTTCATCCCCTTTCTTCAGGAAGTGGTTCTTTATTGCCTTGAGAGTTCTGTGTGTGACGTTAATCACCGCGATCATGCTGGCTTTACTGCTTTGCATGAGGCCTCTGCTCGCGGGCACTTTACCATTGCACGGCATCTACTGCACAACATGGCGCATGTGAACTGTGGTGCTCAAGATGGAACCAGGTATGCAAGAAAACACCTTGTGTCTTGCCAATATGTTATGTCTTGTTATTGTCATGTGATATTTATTAATTGAATTAAGTTGCTTCAGGGGGCCATATATTTATTGCGTATCTAAATATGACCAAATTTGAGTCCTATCCACTCACTCCTCCGCATACTCTGCCATTTAAGCACCACCTGAATCCCTTCTCCCCACACCTGCTGCACATGTCATAAGAATGATCCCACAATATGTCACATCACTTCAGTGTTCTTCCTGTCAGAGCATTCATACGCGTGAGGTAACTGAGACCACCAGTGCCTATCGATAAATCAAACTTCTCGAACATGCACCTCCAAATCGCCATAGTTTTCTCACTTTTCAGCGTTGTCATCTCTGTTGTTAAAATAGGTCTTTTGTACTTGAGACTGGCCAGCCTTCTTCCCATTGTAAGCGAAGTAATCAAATTGATCAGTAAAACGAATCTATAGTTTTTTTTATTTTCTCGTGTTTTTGTTTATATGACCTGCTTAACTTCCATCATGGTTTGCGTTTTTATTTCGAATTTTTATTTGCCCTACAGTTTCTTAGGCTCATGGAAGAGCCGTCACGGACAAACATCTCGCGCTCAAATTCAGTCAGACAGCAGCCAACGCAGGACTTTTTGACATCAGACAAACAAACATGACTTGACCTTGGGGAAATTTTTTTCCTGGAATGTACTGAGTGCCAGCGACGCCATCTAGTGGCAGAGCTTTTCTCTCTGCAGGGCACTTGTCGGAAGAAATGCCTGGAATCCCCTCTCCCTTCTCCTGCCACCCTTCCCCTCTCCCGCACTCCAAGGGCTATCGTCTGTGTTCTATTCCCTAACCTTGCTGAGCATCAAACGAGGAAGCAGCACGTATGCCATTTTTTCAATATTTGGTACGACTCAGCCAGGGTCGGAATTGAACTGCCAACCTCCCAGACTCAGAGCTGATGCTCCAGCAATAATGTCAGAGTTTTGTAGCCATCCCCTTTGTGAGGGAAGTAATCAAATTGATCAGTAAAACAAGTCTCCCTTGAAATTAAAAAAAAATGGAGAGTGTGGGGGTAGATGGGAGGAATCGTATTCATGATGCCCATTACTTTTTGCAAGCTTTTTACTCTATTCCACTTTATAATATTACGAGGGACAGGGGTTTGGGGGATATTATTAGGGACACTTTATAATACTACTAGGATTTTTACCCGTTACTTTGCTGATGGATTTAATTAAAAGACACAATGTTGTACTTCCCAAAACATTCTGCTCTATTCACCCTATAATAATTTGTCCGAGGGCAACTTCCATCTGCTTGGATCACCTTCATCAATCATCCTTGCTGGTTATATATGGCGCTAGCAAAAATCACATCTGCTTCACTGCGAAGCGAAGCGTTGGATGCTTTGGTTTGAACCTCCACTTAAAATGAGTGAAATGAAACATTTTGAACATTTCGAATTGTTCTCACTCAGATTTCAACATCACTGTAGTGCATATTATCCAGTTCTTTAAACTTTATTTATGGATGAATTGTATAATTTATAGCATAAGATGAGTTGTTATACCGGCTACCACCAGGTGGCGCTATACCCCTCCCCCACACACGATACTATACACACTGACATAGAGAGAATTGGGATCTTACCCCAACTCTGAAACCCCTCCCCAGAACAGAAATGCGACTCTGACCCAGACTTGGGTACCCTTAGGCAACATACAAAAATTGGTTGGATTTAGTACTGTAGTTTTTTTGTTTTTTTTAAGCATGTTTAAATAAATATACAAATTCAATTTTATATTATAGACTAGTGGTCTGAAACCCAAATAACAAGAGCCATTTTTTTCAAATTCGGTCAAAAACGCAGTATCTTAAGAGCCGCAATGCACCTAACCCTCGCAATGCACCAATGTATTTTCTTGGTATTTTGTTGCATTTTTAAGGAGGGGGGGGGGGAGTGCTGTCAGGAATCGAACCCAGACTAGTCGACTTAAAGGTAAGTGTGCCGCCTATGCAAAAATATCAAGGAAATTGAAAGGAAAGGTTCTGATGCCTTGTATCTCGCCATCCTACCTTTATGGTCTGGAGACCGTGGCACTGGCAGAGAGACAACAACAGAGGTGTGCAAGAACAACTGGGTCATGGGGATTGCGAGAGTGAAGAGGTGGATAGAAGGAGGATGGATGAACTGAAGGAGGAGTTTGGTGTACAAATAAGCTTGATGGGGAGATTGGTAAAAAGCTGGCTGGAGTGGGCTGGACACTTTGTTCATGTGTGGAAGGAAGAAGAGAGAATGGTAGATAGAACAGATAGTTAAAGGGAGCATGGTAGGAGGGGGGAAAAAAGGTAGACTGCAGTTGAGATGGGAAGATTGTGTGAGGAGGGATATCAATATAGTGGAGATGGTTAGAGAGTGGAGAGACTTCATTGAGGACAGAGGGAAGTGGAGGAATATCATGGTCAAGGCAGGGCAGAAGATTGGTACCATTGGACTTCTTCTTCTTCTCCTCCTTCTCGTCTTCATAAGGAGTGAAGAAACACAATAATGCAGTCCACCACTCCACCTCTAATTTTGCTTTGTTTGCTTGTACTCCAAGATGATGGATCACAAATGTGGTGACACGACACGCTCTATTGAAGAGAAGTTATCAAACATTATCAAAACAACGTCTCGTTTGCTATTTTGATACAAGTCGTTCATTAGTGGTATTCTTGCTTACCTACCCAGTGGAGGATCAGGGCATCACTAGCTTTTTATAAGGGGAGGTTCCAAACTGAGGATGGAGGTCGATGCTGCACTTTTGTGGGGGATTAAAACACATCCTTACACCCACAAAGAGAGAGTCGGGGATCATCTAATATTACCTTTCTGCTTTCACATACCTATAAAGGCACTGTGCAGCGATTTTCTTTTAATGTTTTTTTTAAACCTAAAACTCTCCCCTGTATTCACTGATGAATCTCTGAAAGATTGACAAAGATCCTTTTGGCCATATTTGAGAAAAATGGCGACAGACAGACAGACATCTCTCATCATATAGATTTGATTGATTTATATTACCTACTTTCCCTCAAGGCCGGGGCTGCTCTTGTTCTTGATTTGCCTTAAGAGGTGCCTGCACTGTCAACGTGTTGTGCAGAATATATTACATGGAAGTGTGTGTATAACTTTTATTCTACACATGACAGGGTACATACATCAGCTGACTTTACAAAGACCTTTCCACCCTCTGAATTCTCGCACATCTGAGCTCCATCCCTTGTATCGCATGGTAATTAGCTTTGATGGTGTTTATACCCATTGACCAAAGGCACACACATGTCACTGTGGATTAGAATAGCATATCACCTGTTAAATATTTGAAGCACAGCATGTTAATCAGACATATTATTACAAAAATGACCGGGGTGGGGGCTTTTTCATCTCCCCAACACATTTTGTGTGAAAATGGCCATACTGCTCCAATGGGATGGTGACAACATGTATTTGTTGTTGCACATGTGGGTGCCCCTCATTAATGGATGTCAAAGGGGGGCTTGGGCCATTTGAAGCAGGCTCGCTCAGACAGAGCAGTGAAGCGAAAGGGAGAGATGAATGAAGCAACGAGGGTTGAAGCGTCAGACAGCGGTAGTGAAGCAACAATGAGTTTCAGTTGGAACTCCTGTAGGCATCAGCTTCCTTCTGCCCAGCAAAGGACTGAGGATAGTTTGAGAGTCGGGAGGAGTAAGGGCAGCCGGTACGCAGCTGCACATGGACACCTGATTAAGTCAGGGCATGGAGCATCCCGCACAAATGCAGAAGAGCAGGAACACACGACCACGTTGTGCCTCCTGACGTCTCAACCGTAAGGGGAAGACCCACAAACCTCGTCCAATCTGTCTCTTATTGTGTGTGTCTTGTGTTCTTTATCGAGTCTACATACGACAAGTTTAGTTTAAGGCTTGGGCAAAGTACCATTCCCTTCTAGTTAAATGTGCCAGCAGGTTTCTATTTATGTATCGTTTTTAGCTCTCCTGGACTTTGGTCCGGTGAGCTTATGCGATCGAGCAGTGTCCATAAGTAAGTCGGTGAGTGAGTGAGTGGGTCCATAAACACTTCAGTCATTATCGCTTGAACCAAACACACAATTTCGATGAAACTTGACCATAACTTTCATCACCCCCGATGTACCAAAGTTTATTCATGGCATTCAAAAAAATTGGCCCCGAAGGGAGTGTACTGGGGGCAGGGGGTGTGGAAGGGGGGGGGGGAGGTTCCCCCCAAAAGAGGCATTTGCTTTCTTCTCAGAAACTACACACACAATTCTAATGAAACTTGACCAGGATGATGAAAAAAGGATGTGTAGGATAAATATTTTACCCATCATGTGAGTGTGTACACAGCTTGAGGGTGCATGTGTTTATGTCCTTATGCTAGGCTGCTTGTGCTCTTTGCCCCTTTGAATCTCTCCTTTTTTTGTTTGCCCTCCCCCTTGACATGGATCCCTCCTGTACCAGTATTTCGTTATTTTATATACAGTCAATCGTCATTAATCCAGACTACTTTGTTCCCAGCACCCAATGTCGGATTAGCGAGATTGTCAGACTAACGATTTTGCGGATTAGAGGGATAAAATGGATGGCTGAAATCTGTTCCTGGATGTTTTGGTCGGATAGCGAGATTTCCGGATTATTCTGTCTGCTTACCTGGTCGTCAAACCAAATTGAAAATCATGCCAAGCAGAAAACTTACTGTTTATAAGGACTTCATAAAGGACACATACAACAGGCATGAAAAACTAGTGTAACGTGTTAAATAAGGTGGTGTATAAGACATGACGGTAAACTCCTGGGGAAATTTTTTTTTTACTCCAACCTTCAAAATCTATATTTTATGTATGCCTCCGTTGATGAAGTCGCCAGAGGCATTATGTTTTCAGGTTGTCCGTCCGTCCATCCGTGATAGGTTTTCGTTCCCGCGATAACTTGAGAACGGCTGAAGGGATCTTGGTGCATGTATGTATAATAAGGTAAAGATGAACTGATTTTGGGACCACGAGGTCAAAGGTCAAAGGTTATATTAGGTAAAAATCCTGTTACCGCAATAACTTGTGTGAACCAGTGATGGGATTCTGACCAAATTTGGTACACTTATGTAGAATGACGTAAAGATGAACCGATTAGATTTTTGGTCAAGAGGTCAAAGTCCCTATATATGTAATATGTCTATAACTTGAGAACGGCTGGAGTGATCTAATTCAAACTTGGTACAGGTCTGTATAATTATGTAAAGATGAATTGATTAGACTTTGTGGTCAAACGTCAAAGTCGAAGTCTGTAATAGGTCTATAACTTGAGAACGGCTGAAGTGATCCAATTCAAACTTGGTACATATGCTTAATAATGTAAAGATCAAATGATTAGATTTTGGGGTTCCGAGGTCAAAGTTCAGAGGTTATGTCAGGTAAAAATGTGATAACTTGAGAACAGCTGAATGGATTTAAATCAAACTTGATACAAGTATTATAATGATGTAATAATGTGGGCGGAGGCATATCGGTCGATGTCGTGACGTCGAAGAGTGTCGTTCTAGTTTCAATTGAGTTATATACTTGACCGCTAGAACACAAATTGCCTTTTTGTCCCTTCAAAAACCTTTTGTTTAGCAGTTACAGTACTTGTACTTGGGCAAACTATCACACATTTTACATCATCTCGACCAATCAAATTTGCTGCTTGGAGATCCTGCCCACATCCTTTTTTTCCTCAAGATTACATGGGGTAAGGTGTTACATGAACTCTCTAGTTACATTTACATCATCGTCTGAAACCGAACTATTTGAAAAAGAGAGAGGGAGAATCTCCAGCAAATACCAATTCTTATGTAATAATATTGTCATGTCCCCGGGGTTAAGACCCGTGGGTGATGGATGGCCAACTGAGCTTTAACTCCGAGGTGTATACCCAAACTATGGCGGTGTTATCTCTTGCACGTGCAGGGGTAGTGGAGGGCAGCGAGGTCTTACCTGTACGGACAGATGCGGCACGGGTGTTATCTGATCCCCACAACAAATAAACGTACAAAACCAGCACAGCAACAATACAAGAATTAAAATGCAACAAATAATGGTTTAATAAAATAAATGCCAGGATAACAGAAATGAATGTACAGTAAACTAAAATTCCTAACCGAGGAACCCTACATGCGGACTTAAATACAAACACAGGGAAAAATAAATGAAAGCAAAAATGTGGTGTGTGGTGTTAGCTGATTTTCGGCTCTGGTCTCCTCAAGTGGCCCTTGAACTCTGGCGGTCTGCGAACGGGTCCCCGAGTCACTGTACGGGAAACGCACAATGGCGCGAACTCGCACCCGCACGAGGTAGCCCAAGCTCTCTCCTCCTCTGTTTATCACCCAGCACGAAGCGCAGCTGCCACGAAGCCAGCTCAGAAGAGAGAGAAGTGCGATTAATGTCGGAGAGGTACAGGTATAAATGTGACTGTTCGTACTGAATGTCGGAACCAAGAGAGCGACAGGGACGTGCGACTACTCGTTATGAAACCCCGAACCAAGAGGGCGACAGCGACGTGTCCTTTTTGTCCAAGGCGCGAGAATGTTCTTTCTGACGCCACCCGCGCTCCAATCACCGAGTGCCGTCACACAAGTTTATGGCCATCCTAACCAATCGTTCCTCGCGGGGCGGGGCCTCACGGCCTTTCTTGATGCCCCTTGAGATGACTCGGCTGGGTGGCATCAGTGGTAGTGTTCAGATCCTGTCGGCGATCACTTTATTTAATTGTAGGCGCTGATCGCATGGCTGGTGGTGTAAGTGCCATAAGGAACGAAGGGAAATCATACAGAGGCAACTACACACAGGGAATCTACCCTTATACCCTAACTAATTAGCATATATCCACCCCTCGCATGGAAACAAATATACACTTACGCGACATCCGGGCCTGCTTAGTTACATCGAGGTGTCTACACGGCATACGGAGCACACTACCCTATACAATTCTACCTGGACTAAGGTATTGCATTACCTACCCCCACAAACGTAACAATATGAAATTGCTCTGTTTTTGTGTCCCCTGCTTCTCTGAGTTTTGATGTCTTGTTAATTTATGTGGCTTTGCTGGCTTCCATACAACTTGCTCTTTTGCATTGGGCTATTGCTTTACCTTTGCACTCTTGATCTGTGTTGGTTTCCAAGGCGAACAAGGCCTCACACAAAGTTTACTTATTCACTGTATGCAGATGAACACTGATTTTTCAAACCTTTTCCCTTGCCCTCCCTTTACATTTACTTGACCCATGCATGCTGTAATTGTAATATCCCACATTACCCATAGTGGCAAGGCATACAATGGCCCAACATTATCCGAAATGATAGGAAAATACGTTTTGTGCAATATACAACAAATTATTGTTGTATTTCTGCAAAATTATTTTCTTTGAAACGGGAAGTGTATGCCCATCTTTTGAAACATCACATTGCAGGAGACCTCACTTTTGGTCTGAAACAGATTAATTCCACTGCAGGAGATATCCCTTACTGTTTCATCCCCCCAGTATTACCTACCAATATAGTTAAATCACCCACTTGTTACATGATCTTCAAGCTGATAATCGTTCACTTTCTATTTTATTTGCCTTTGATAAAAGAATGCTTGAAAAATGTCCATTTTTTTTTTTTTTTTTTGCCTGGGTTTTATAGGCCTCACCTAACTAGAGGTGAGGTGAGCTTTTATAGGCCTCACCTAAACTGTCTCTCATTTGCCATTTGCTTCCGAAGGCCTCTCCATGATGCAGTCGAGAACGACCACCTGCAATTGACTCGGCTGCTGCTGGCCCATGGGGCTGACCCTACGCTGGCTACATACTCCGGTCGTATGGTCTCACATCTTGCACGTTCTCCGGTCATGGCAGCTTTCCTCTCTGGTACGTAATTCCACTTAATGCTTTACCAGTCATTATTTGACATGAGACATCTAAAATTTGGGTCATATATCTATATGTTATTATCCCCCGTTGGGCTTAGTCTAAAACGGGGGCTTATGGATTGGGTCTTGTCCGTCTGTCCGTGCGTGCATCCGTAACCATATCTCGGAGATGTATGGACCGATTTTGTTCATACTTTGCACAAAAACAATACATGATGGTATACATATGCACATCATGTTGTTTCACGATTTTGTTTCGCGATAGCACCTTGTAAAATGAGTTTCATTCGGTGTTTGCTGCCTTGGCAAATTCTATATTCCTACTCTAATGATGCAAACAGCAGATATTGTGCAACAATAGATGGGTCTTGAGGACATTATTATTATGAACCCCCACCGTAATTTTGACAAAAAGGGCAAAATGTTTCACTACTTCATACCCTGTATCCTCGTATGCCCTACAACCTCCTCCTCTTCCTTCCCATCCACATGTTTTATCTCTACCCAACTGTCTTTTCCTTTCATTCCCAACTCCCCCACCTCACCCCTTCTCTTTTCTGCAATAATCATATGCCTCTTCCTATTTAAAATATTTTTATGCCTCCACCCACGAAGGTGGCCGAAGGCATTATATTTTTGGGTTGTCCGTCCGTCCCTCCGTCCGGGTTAAACCTCATATATTTTTTCAGCAACCATATGCCTGATTGAGAGGAAACTTTCATGGTAGGAGCGACACCCATGCACAATGTTTTTGTGATAATCGTGATGTCATAGGTCACGTGGTATGGCAGCCATCTTGGATTAAAAACAGATAATTAAAATATATTTATCGGAAACCGCTGAATGGAAAAGTTTGAAACTTGGCACATTGTCAAGTACTCCCAATGGGGAATAAAATCATGATAACGATGGCATCATCAGTGAAGTGTTATACCAGCCATAAATGTTTTAATCAAATGACTTATCCTAAAAATCTGAAATTGCATGCACATGATCTATGACCCATTTGCATTGAAATATTAAATTTATGACATCATACGGTACATGGTTTGGCAGCCATATTGGATTTAATCTAAAACTTAAAAAAAACATCTTCTCCCAAACCAACAAATTGACTTGAAACTTTACGTGTGTCATTGTCTCGGCATGGCAATTAAAAGTTGATCACAAAAATGTCATTGGTCACATGGTGTGGTAGCCATATTGGATTGAAGGAAAATATTAAATAATTATATCTCTGAAACCTAATTATATCTCTGAAACCGTGATCCCCTACCCATACATATGCAGAATGTACATTTTCCATGTCAGATGTCACTTGGTGTGGCAACCATATTGGATTGAAGGAAAATATTAAATAATTATATCTCTGAAACCGCTTACCCTATTGATGTGAAATTTGACAAATATCATCTAACACCACTGTTGCATATAGTTTGAAAATGATGACATTGTAAGTCATGTGGTTTGGCAGCCATCTTGGATAGAAAAACAAACCTTAGCCGATCAACACAAAACTTCACAAACGTGATCCCCTACCCATACATATGCAGAATGTACTTTTTCCATGTCAGATGTCACTTGGTGTGGCAACCATATTGGATTGAAGGAAAATATTAAATAATTATATCTCTCAAACCACTTACCCTATTGATGTGAAATTTGACAAATATCATCTAACACCACTGTTGCATATAGTTTGAAAATGATGACATTGTAGGTCATGTGGTTTGGCAGCCATCTTGGATAGAAAAACGAACCTTATCCGATCAACACGAAACTTCATAAATGTGGTCCCCTACCCATACATATGCACAGTGTACATTTTTCATGTCATATGTCACATGGTTTGGCAGCCATATTAGCTTGAAAGCCGATATTTTAAAAACCACCATTCTCTGAAACAGCTTCACTGATCGATGTGAAACCTGTCATGTCTGGTAAAAATTTGATACTTGAAAACAGTTGAAAGGATTTAAATCAAACTTGTTTATTCTTAGGACAGTGAACGAGGGCATCTACCCATTGTCACGCGCAGGGACTGCGTGGAGGCATATTGGCGACACAGTCGCTTTGCTCTAGTTTACTTTTGTCATTTTGCTTCCATTCCCCCTTTATTCTTGTGTATATACGAGTACTTTGCAGTCCTAATTAGTAACACGATGTTCAGTCTTTGCGATGTCATCCAGCACAGTGGTCGCCAAATTTTGATCTGTACTTGATTCTGTGTTTGGTTGTTTATTATAGACCACATGGCAGATGTGCGAGGGTGGCCTGAAGGTGACGATGGTTGCTTCTGGTCTTTTTACAGTAGTTCCATATTTGGTGAGTGGTTCCTTAATTCCCAACAACAATGATGTATAATTTCCCCATAATTATAAATTCCCATCAATATCGATGCAAACCCCATGCCAATAAAGTCGTTTTGTATTTTCAACTTGTAGGTTGGTGAAGATAACATTGAATATAATCCGATTGTTTATCCTACTCTTTCTACCATTGTACTTTCCAAACCTTCAGAGAAGGATGAAGACACAGGATTTGATGTGCTGGCGGGGGTTCCAGGCAGTGAAGGAGAAAGAAGTGAGGGTGAAGGAGAAGAAGGGACCAATGAAGACCCGATCACATTTGAATTCTACTCCTCACCCCCACCACCTGCATACAACCTGCAGATATCTCATGCACAAGGGTAAGGTTCTGGATTAGAGTTTTAACCTTGGCTCGACTGTCTGTTCCCAAAAGGTGGTCAGAAATGGTGAAGCTATTGGGTAGTCTGTCAAGAGGTTCATTATTTGGTTGTCTCTATTGTCAAGAAAGGTGCTAACTAAAAAATGTCAAAAGGTGCTAACTACGTTTTAGCAGAACAAAAACAAGCTATCATGGATGAACTTGCATGAGAAATAAAATAAATTAAGACTACAACAAAAGCAATTAAATTGGCACACACAATATGATTTGAGGCAATAGGCAAACAAATAACCAGTTTATAAAATGCAAGAAGGAGAACACAGAAAAGAGGTGAATAAAAGAAAGGAAAATAATACAGTACTGTAGTTTGACACCTTGCCTGGAGGGTGTGATTATAGGAAGGCATGTGGAACCTGAAGCACAGTTAAGACATTCAAAATTACAGGTGGATAGCATATCTGCGAACTCGATATTCTCACGCCAGTATCACTCTTCTGAGAACAATGGAGGACTTTCTTTGAATAAATAAAAGCAAGCAAAAGGAATTAAGGGAGTCGGAAAAAGCGAGGAGGAGGCAATGGGACGTTGTTGTTACCTCTGCCACCAAAGGTGGATGGAGGTTATGTTTTCACCCCTGTCTGTCTGTTTGTTACTTGCAAAATCGAAGATTTTTCAAGTACATGTATATTGATCGGTTGCATTTGTCATTCTGTCTGTCTGTTTGTCACCAGCCTACAGGTCGCAATTATAAACCGATTGTCATGAAACTTCACCAAATTGTGGAGGTCGTCACAATTGAGAAGCATATTGATTTTGAGGTCAAAGGTCATCTCGAGGTCAAATTTCTAAAATCGCCATTTTTAATCCGATTGACTTGAAAACTGAACAATATTTGTAAATTGACTCACTAAATTGGAAAACCAACTATTTTTAGGTCAAAAGGTGAAAAGTCAACTTAAGGTCGAAACTTCCAAAATCATCAATTTTCATCTGAAAAATCATTTCATCCGATTGACTTGAAGATTTAACAGCATTTGCGTAGTGCCTTGCTGAATTGGGAAACCAACTATTTTTGAGGTCAAAGGTCAACTCTAGATCAAACTTCGAAAATCATCAATTTTCATCCTATTGACCCGAGCTTTGATCAATATCGTCAATTTTGATCTTGATGAAATGGACAATTTGCTGGATTAATTGCAACCTTTTTTCGGGGGGTGGAGGGGGTGGATTTTGCAAGTATCGTACTCTGCATGACGTCTTCTTCTTACTTGCCGGAATCGTTGATCGGTTGGTTTGTCTGTCTGTCTGTCTGCCTGTCTGTCTGTCTGTGCACAGCACTACCTCTACACCGTTACACGTAGAATCGCCAAACTTTACACACATATTTGTCTTGCCCTGGAATAGACTGTGCCCAATTTTTAACTCTCTCGGCCGAAGGCCTCCATTATGACGTCATAATTTGATAATTCGACAAGTACAAAACTTCATCCAATCAAGATGCAATTTCTTGAGCGCCATGTCGGCATAAACTGGTGGAGAAAAAAAAGAATGATGACGTCATCGGTCACGTGGTTCGGCCGCCATCTTGGAAAAACCGAAAAACTTTGCACCTCCATATCTCCGAAAGTGCTGAATAGAAAAAAATTGAGACATGGCTCATTGTAAAGAACTCTCCATGGGGAATAAAATATGTTAATGATGATGTCATCGGTCACGTGGTTTGGCCGCCATCTTGGAAAACCGAAAACCTTTGCACCTCTATATCTCCGAAAGTGCTGAATAGAAAAAATCGAGACATGGCTCATTGTAAAGAACTCTCCATGGGGAATAAAATATGTTAATGATGATGTCATAGGCGCCTCCATTTTGACGTCATAATTCGACAAGTACAAAACTTCATCCGATCAAGATGAAATTTCTTGAGCATCATCAAGGAATAAATTAGTTTAGAAAACAAATAATGATGACATCATCGGTCACGTGGTTCGGCCGCCATATTTGTCCAAAATGGCCGATAAAAAGTGCATTCCGGCAAGTCCTCGGTCTCTGACCGATTTTTCATTTTTTTGTTTGTCTGTTTGTCTGTGAACAAGATATCTCAAAAAGTTGTGGATGGATTCAGACGACATTTGGTGGAGAGGTAGTGTATGTGGCAAGGATGAAATGATTAGATTTTGGTGGAGATTCAGATTGACATCTGGATACTATGATTTTTAAAGTGATTCTTCACCATTAGGAGATAGGGCCAAAAACGATACATAGCAGGATATATGAAAATGTTGTGGACGGATTTGGACGAAATTTGGTGGAGAGGTTGTTTGTGTGAGAAGGAAGAATCGATTCAATTTTGGTGAAGATCTGAATATGGATTCGGATAGGATAATCATTTAAAATTTCTAAGTGATTCTTCACCATGTCGGCATAAATCGAGATCGGGCGAAAAGCGATATATAACATGATATTTTAAAAGGTTGTGGATGGATTTGGATGAAACTTATGGGATGAGCTGACAAATTGATAAAACTTGGGGGACAAGAACAAGCCGGTAAGATTTTGGTAAACTGTTCAGCCTGGCGGAGGTATGCGCTCCACTGGGTGCCATTCTAGTAACTAGAACGCCACTCAGTAGAGCGCATACTCCCGCCGTGGGTTTAGTTGGAATAATACGTTTTGTTTAACATCCCCTCTCCCCAAAACAATAAATGAAAAAGAAAGTAAGCCCTAACTGTCAGAGAATTTATTTTGATATATCTCGGAATTAGAGGAGAAAAACATCATTTAAGAATAAGAATAAAAGCTTTAATGCAGTAAAACAGAAAAAAATCTTTCCCAAAAAAATTCCTGGATCCGGAATAATATCCTGAGCTTCACCAAAAACTAATCAATTCTTCCTTATCCCAAGCGCAATCATCCCACCAACTTTCATCCAAATCCGTTCAGAACTTTTCCAGATATCTTGTTCACAAACACACTAACATACGAACACACACACACACACGGACGGACACGATCAAATGCGTTACTCCCTGGCGGGAGTAATAAACCTGAAAATCGCAGAGCCAGAACCAGAATTATTTATTTGGTCTGGGAAGCCCATGTGAGGTTTCTTCTTCTTCAGCCTCTCACAACCCTGGGTGAATATGCGATTTTTAAAAAAAAAAAGTTGGAATTTTGCCAAATCTGTTTCATTCGTTTGTTAATATACCTCAGCCATGACAAATCTGGAACCAAGTCTTTATAAGTTCATCAAATGCTGACACCGTAAATGACATTCGCTGAGCTAAATGTTGATATCTCTTCTGAGGTTAAAAAAAAACCGTTTTAAAGTATTATACGTATCAAACGATACATTTTATGAAACGGGGAAACCTAATACACACTTTGGTGGTTTTAAAATGACAGAATATGTCTTTATTGTAAATAAAATAAAAATGAACATTGAAGACGACGCTGCTAAAAAAAATACACTGCTCTAACGCATAACCACGAGTTTAAACTACATTTACAACAAATATGAAAACTATTTTCATATCACAATGTTAAATATAGAATATATAGAAGATAATGTTTAAAAAAAAATGAGCCCTATCTTCCAATGGTAAAAAAATCCTTCAAAAAATTCCTGGATCGGGAATAATATCCTGAGCTTCACCAAAAACTAAACAATTCTTCCTTATCCCAAGGGCAATCATCCCACCAACTTTCATCCAAATCCGTTCAGAACTTTTCCAGATATCTTGTACACAAACACACGAACACACACACACACACACAGACACGAGTGAATGCATTACTCCCTGGCGGGAGTAATTATTGTACCAATCAAATAAACCTTTCCTATGATTAATCGCTTTTCAGGGAGGGATTAACCTGCCTATCCGTCTCCTGGTTTGGTTTACTTGTGGTGCCAGTCCACATATTATGGTGGACTATTAATTCCTTACAGACAACGTGAGGTTGGCACTAAAAATACTTTGCACTAAAAAAAAAAAGTTTGCCTTTGGTGAGTGTTTTAATGAGCAAGTCCTTTTGTGAAGTTGCACCTCATTGTGAATTTATTATCCCCTGTTTATCACAAGCCCTAGGAACTGGCTCCTCCTGAAGGATATCCTTGCGTCTTCAAATCTTTCACTTCCTGCCTTGCAAGCAGCTTGCCCGGGCTTGCGCCTCGCATCTCTCCCATCCACTGAACTACGGCGCCAGGTCTTGGAATCTCAGCTTGCTCCACCTCTGTCGCAAACATCCGGACCTCCTTCACTGCCTCCTCTGACAACTGCTGCTCCCTCGCTTGCCCAAGGAGCAATTAAGTCTACTGTAACCACTCGACTTGTGCGGCTTGTGCCCGAGTTGCAGAGGCTTCTGGGAGCTTCTTTGGAGGTGTTGCAGTGACGAGGGGTAGGGTGGGTGGCTGACTGTGCCGCCCACTGAACTGCTGTTGGATCCATTATGCCTTCACTGGTGACCTGACGATTTTTAGGCTTCACCTGGAGTTGCAGAGAGAAGTTTAATGTCGGTGAAAAAAAAAACCTTGCAAGAACAAACACTTAGGTGTTGCCAGTAGCCATTAATAGCCCAGGGTGATTCGATTGCTGTTGCAACGGATTATTTGCTTGGCCTTGGCTGCTTTTATCTGTTTTTCCACTGGAATTCCTTTGCAATTTGAATTGTTCCCATATGTATGTCTATTCTTTATCTCTGCTGGTATGATGCCCCAACTCATCCAGCATTTTATTATCATGGTAGGCCAGTTGGTCCAAAAAGAAGACATTCATTGGAATCTCGATTGTCCGTTTCTAGGATTCCTGAATGGTCATATAGTCATCCTTGGTTTGTTTGATTTGTGTTTTGTTCTGCCTGAAACAGGTCTTTTTTTTTCTACCTTCTCTCTTCCTCTTTCTATCTCCACCCCTCTTTGTCTGTAATTCTGCTCTTTTTATCGTCGACCAACTTGCTCAGATCAACGAATTTCAAAAAATTGTCTTATCACCCCTACTTTTGTCTTTATGCTCACCTGATGAGAATTTGTGCAGCACTGGATCCCTGAGTGTATCTTAATATCGCCTCATCTTTGTACAATGTGTTCATTTTTGTATATAGACATCATGTACATTGAATTTCAGAGTGTGTTGATTCTCTTTTAAATTCCCTATTTTGACGAATAACCAACCAACCCCTCTTGCCTGAAGAGATAGTGGCCAAGGAAGGCTTTGCGGAGATGAAACTGTGGAGCAGCCTACTCCGCCCACTCCAATTTCGATCCAAAATCTCATCATGGGGTCGTCCAAAATCCACACCCAATTTTGTGCCACAAAATTGTCAACCAAAAAAAGCTAAATAAAATCTCAGCGCCGAACTGCCCACTTTGTTACATGTCCCATCCCTTGTTTCACTTTGTCGCGTGTCCCACCCCTTGTTTCGCTTCTCGTCATGTTGTCATTCCTTTTATTTATTATTTTTCTCACTCTTATCACTCAACTCCCACATCCCTTTCATCTTCCAATTCTACAGACATTTCCACATTATTTGAATGCATCCACCTCTTCCCCCAATCTCCCACCAACCTCCTCCAATTCTCCCTGCTCACCGCTGTCCTCCAAATCACTTAACCATATGGCTTGCACTTTCTATCATGGCTCTGTTCTCTTTTTTCTTTTTCTTTTAATTATTGTCTTTCCACCTGATCACTTTTCAAGGTTTAATTTATTTCATTTGAATGGAGTTAACTAAATTAACCTTCGTTGAATCGTTTTGATAGTAGAGCCTGCTGCGTCCGAGAGGGTTCTCCTTTGACCATCTCTTTTAGTCCGATGTTAATCATTTTTCATCATCTCGTATCTTCCCTTTTGGCTGAGTGCTGTCAATCAACTCATTCCCTCTATCCTTATCTTACCTTTTTATTCTATAATGATGTTGCCCTACGATTTGTCAATACTTTTGTAGTCTGTTCTTTCTCTTTCAGTCCCTACTCGTATTACCAAAGTCTCACAATATTCGACTTCATTACGCAGCAGAGAGAGTGTAAAAGTTTATATCATGAGTTAATGTAACCTGTTTCTGAAGTTTTAACTGCTATTTTAACTTGTTCCAAAAATTCCTCTCCAGCAGCGTTGTTAGATGATTGGAGCACAAGCTGTCTGAGTGTTACGGCAAAGGCTACGGGTTCGAATCTCGTTGCGGCCAAATCTTTAATCCCATTACCCTTGTCTGGCCTGAAGTGGCTCTGACTCACGGCCATGTAAGTGGATTTGTCTTACAGGGCTGTGACTGGACGAGCTCAGTATCCACTGTCTTGGCCTGCTGTGGGTTAGGGTTAGTCAGTCTCTAACTCTATCAACCCTCCCCACTTCCCCCACCCTCTCTCTCACTCTCTCCCTCTCTCTCACACTCCCCTCCTCCCTCACTTCCGCCCCCCCCCCCCAAAACCAAACTCTCCATCTTTGCCTCACTTTCTACCCCTCCTCCCCACCTCTTCCTCCCCTCCCTGCCACCCCTCTTCCTCCCCCCCCCCCAGCCCTCTTCCTCCCCTCCCCCCTACCCCTACCCCTCTTCCTCCCCTCCCCCCCACCCCTCTTCCTTCCCTCTCCCCACCCCTCTTCCTCCCCTCCCACCACCCCTCTCCCTCTCCTGCCCCCACCCCTCTCCCTCCCCTCCCCCCACCCTCTCCCTCCCCTCCCCCACCCTCTCCCTCCCCTCCCCCACCCTCTCCCTCCCCTCCCCCACCCCTCTCCCACCCACCCCCATCTCTCTCCCACCCCCCACCTCTCTCCCTCCCACCAACCCTTTCCCTCCCCCCTCCCCCATCTCTCTCCCTCCCCCCTCCCCCATCTCTCTCCCTCCCCCCAACTCTCTCCCTCCACCCTCATCTCTCACTCCCCTTGCCCTCTTCTCTCCCCTTGCCCTCCTCTCTTCTCTCTCTCTCTCTTGTCTCAATCTTTACCTCTCCTCTTCCCTCTCTCACATCTCCTGCAAGCCGCTGCGGGCTGTTCAGTGCCCATTGCTGGCATTTTGTGTATTTTCCTACCAGCTCTTGTTGTGAATTTTCGGGTATACCCGTGTTTTCTACGAAAATAAAAAAAGGAAATTATTGTGATTACACCTGCACCTTTGTTTTCAAATTCTGCCCTTTTTAGCATTCATCTGCTTTTATAATTGTAGTGGGAATTCTGACACTTGATGTCTCAATGCTACATTAGTCAAGAGAGCAGCATGGCATTGTCAGTGTTGTGAAGTGTTGGAGATGAGAGTTTGGGTGACTGACTTTGTTTATTATTTTTATTAAATTATCTAGGCTTGTGGAAGAGCTAAGACACAGAACAGTTCAGGACACAGGGAACAGCAGGAGAAAGGGGGAACCGCCAATAGCAGGACGGAGGGAAAAGGTAGACAGAGATGGACAAACAAGGGATGCAGGTAACAATGAGGGTTAGGGATAACGCAAGGGGTGGACAAGATGGATGCAAATACTCTTGGATTGGGAGGAGTAGGGGTGGTTTAATGGGTGTAAAAAAGATCATGCCTTTGGATGGGGGATTATCTGAGATGGTGGTGAACAGCTGTCGTGAAGACCCAGCGAGAAGAATGAGATTGAAGGGAGTGTGGAAGGTGGTTCCACAGGCTGGAAAAGAGAGGAATAAATGATTGGAGGTAAGGAGTAGTTCTGGATTAAGGCAGTTTCACGAGGAGGGGGTTGAGCTTCATCACAAGAGATTCCAAAGATCTTGAATGTCTTGGTTTCCATGGCATCAAGCTAAGCAAGATGAGGCAGAGGAGCCAGGCAAGATAGAGGAGCAGGGAGTAGTTCTCCATCAAGCTGTGGATGAAAGCCTTGTAGGTGAATAGCAGCTCAGGTGTGCCGAGGAAGGACTTTGCATAACGAAGGATGCCCAGTGGACATCTGGCTTTGGAGACCATATTTGAAATGTGGCTTCCCTCGATATATCATGGCTGAGAGTGAGACCCAAGAGTTTGAGAGACTGAACCAGACAGTTGTTGAGAAAGTAGATGGAAGGGTTTGCAGAATGGTCGAGCTATATATACAGTGCGTATCAAAAAAAAGGTAATCCGAATTCAAGGGGTTAATTTGCAAAGGTTATTTAGTTTGACAATTTACATGTGGTTTCCCAATTATGAGGAAATCCTCAGCTTTCCATTGATGCCTTTCATGCATCATTGCTGTCACACATGACCGAGTACATGTTCATTGAAAATGACAAGTTCAAATCGCATTTTTACAAGTTTGGCTAATCGGTGCAAGACAGTTTTAAATGGACGCATTACTTGTCGACTGCCAAGTTGATTATGTAAAATTGTTAAGCTGGTCTGGTAATCGTCGGTTGCGTCCTCCTTTGTTTAAGATGGGTGTTTAAGATGGGCCTACAGTGTATGGGTTGAGAGACCGTCTGAATCATTGAAAAGATGGTGCAACTTATGACTGAACGGCGGACCTTCGTGGTTACAACCTTTCACCAAACTGGAAGTTTGCAGCGAACTCGTGATGCGTTCAGGGAACGTTTCCCAGAACGGGAGCCTCCAGCAGCCAAAACCATCTGGGTGAATGTTAGAAAATACCAAGAGTATGGCACAAGCCTCAACCGCAACAAGGAGAATTCTGGTAGGAGGCGCACTGGGCGATCGGAAATGAACATTGCAGCAGTAAGGCAGCAAGTTTTGGAGCATCCTAGGGATACCAGCGCAAGACGAAATGGGATGGGATTGCCTTCGGCAACATTCAACCGAATCACAAGACTGGACAGGACAAGACTGGAATAATAAAATAATCCACCAACATCCATATCGGATTCACATCCGGCATCAACTTACGCCAGGGGATTTTGCCAGGAGGCTGGTGCTTGCCAGATGGTTGATCGCACGTTGCGAAGCAGATGTCAATTTCCTGTGGTATCTCGTTATCGGCGACGAAGCTGCTTTCGCCATGGACGGCAAGGTCAATACCCATAATGTTCTTGAATATGCACCGACAGGACAACCCCCGGAATTTAATTTTGACACCAACATGAATCGACAAAAGTGGACTGTTTGGTTGGGACTTTGGTGGAAGTGGTCAGGTGATTGGACCATTTTTCTTTCAAAGGAATGTCAATGGTAACAGGTATCTGCAGATGATCAATGATGAAGTTTTACCGCAGCTGGAGGATAACTTTGAGAGACAGGTTTGTGATGTCTTCAGATATCTCTGGTGGGCCCAAGACGGCGCCCCAGCACATCGTCTTATCGCTGCCCGAGATCGACTGAGGGAACTCTTTGGAGACCGAGTCATCGCCCTCAACTATGCAGTGGAATGGCCGCCAAGATCACCTGACCTCACACCATGTGATTATTTCCTTTGGGGACATTTAAAGAACAAGGTGTTCGTAACTCCTCCCTATGATCTTGACGAATTGCAGGGCCATATTCGACATGAAGTGGATGCTTTGCGCAATGACCCGGCTATGGTGAGACGAGCAGTTCAGGGCATGCTCCGCCGCTGTGAGCTTTGTGTTGAAAGGGGAGGTGGACATGTTGAAGGTGTGGGTGCATAAAGGCCAATCATTCCTGAGAAAAGTTCACATCTGACGTTCATTTTGCACCAATTATCCTGACTTGCATCGATTAACCAAACTTGTAAAAATGCGATTTGAACTTGTCATTTTCAATGAACATGTACTCGGTCATGTGTGACAGCAATGATGCATGGAAGGTATCAATGGAAAGCTGAGGATCTCCTCTTAATTAGTAAACCACATGTAAATTGTCAAAATAAATAACCTTTGCATATTAACCCCTTGAATTCGGATTACCTTTTTTTTGATACGCACTGTATATAGATATATATAGATAGATTTCTCAGGATTGAAAGACATGTTCCAAGTGTTTGACCAGTTTGTGGTTTTTGTCAAGATCTGAGGAGAGGGAAGAGACTGCTTCCTATCTGTCAGAAAGATGATGGGTGTCACGGTAGAGAGTGGAGTCAGCAGCAAAGAGATAAAGAGGATTTTTCCAGAGTCAGTGAGGTCATTGATGAATATTTGGAATAGGACAGGGCCGTGAACCATGCCTCGGGGTACTAGAACCCCTGATAGGGAGAGCAGAATAAAGGGCTTCGTTGAGAACCATATGTTGGCTCCGAGAGTGGAGGAAGTGAGTAATCCAAGAGTGGAGTTGGCATTGGATTCCATAGACAGACCATTTGGAAAGCAAGGCAGAATGCCAGACTGCATCGAAAGCTCGACATATGTCCAGAGAGATGATCCTGATCTTATGACTGATATTTAGGGCCTCCATCCATTGTTGGGAGAGTACATGTCTGAGATGAGGCTGTTGGAGAAAAGTAAAGATTTTATGTTAATTGCGATGATGGATTCCAATCTTGCTGATTGGAAGTAAGCTAATGGGTCTCTCCTTAAGAGGATCCGTTTTTGCACCTTTTCAATGTAATGCTGATTTCCAATGTTGGCCAATGATTTTTGCACCAATGTTGGCTGATTTCCAAGCAAAGGGAAGATGACCTAGGATAAATGACAGGATGAAAACGGCAGAGAGAGGAAGTGCAAGGGCAGCAGAGCAGATTTTTAGGACACGTGAGCCGATGCCGTCAGGTCCGGTTGTAGAGTCAGAGGCGAAGGCTCTGGTCCAGTTGTAAAGTGCCTTCTCAAGTGCAAAAGACAATCCAGGAGCAGTTGAGTACGACTGGGAAGGGTGTTACAGAGAGAGAGAGGTTAGGGACAAATAGTTGGAAGCAAACCCAGAATTGAGGGATTCGGCCTTCTCACGATCGGAGTCTGCTGTGGTGCCATTTGAAGTGAGGGAACGGATGTGCGGGATTTGTGGAATGATCTGAGGTTGCCTTCAATTGGATTTGCCTTCCAGGAGGAGAATGCAAGTTGTTTCAGAGCAAATGCCTCACCATAGGATTCAGCATAACCTTGGTGGGAAGAAGGGTAGGATAATTGAAGATGAAATGGGATGAATCTGTGCATAAGAGAGAGCAGGTTTGTGTGGAAGAATTCCCAGTTCCAATCAATATCAGGTGTGGTTGATGTAGGAGACCAGTCCTGGAGCATGATGTCTGTTTGCAGTCCCTGTCAGCTTTCCTGAGTGAACTATAGACTCGCCGGTGCTGAGGCTGTTCTCTGAGAATGCCCAGAGAGATGTTGACCTTCACAAACACATGATCAGATGAGCCAATTGAGGTAGAGGACGAGTAAGATACATCCTCACAACTGGACCAGATATTAGCGTTGGTCATCACCAAATCCAGAAGGGAAGATTTTCTATTGAAAGAAATCTTGGTGGGAAAATTCAGAGATTGAGTCAGTTCTATGGAGTCACAGAAGTCTTTTACAGTAGTACCATGGCTGGTAAGAGAGGTACCCAGCCAATTAGCATGGTGAGAATTCAAGTCGCCACATATGGGAATAGAGAGATCAGAGAGAATGTAGATGCAGTCACTGTTGGAAGCATGGTGTCACACACAAACATGCGGTGGGAGCAGAGGGGAAGTCGCAGCCAGAGGTATTCCTGGGGTGGGTTGACTGGAAATGAGAGTTGGGTTGAGCTCACTGGAGAGGACAGTTGGGATGACTGACTGGGAGTGAGACGGTCAATTGAGTACCACCACTAATGTTCACGAGTCCTGTCTTGGCTTCGTCAGATTTTCATCTCTTTCCCAAACTTAAGGGTTGTATATACTAGCGTGACTCGGCGCGCTCCGCGCACCTCACCACATGTCGTTTCAGAGGGGAAGGCATCTTTGACCTTTTTGGGTCTTCATGGTGTTTTGGGTCTTCAGGGCCATTTGGGTCTTTTGGATCCGCTGGGCCTTTAAGGGTATTTTGGGTCTTTGAGGTGTTTTTGGGTCTTCGTGGTCTTTTGGGTCTGGTGTCTTCAGGGGTTTTTTGGGTCTTTGGGGTGTTTTGGGTCTCCGGGGTGTTTTGGGTCTCCGGGGTGTTTTGGGTCTCCGGGGTGTTTTGGGTCTCCGGGGTGTTTTGGGTCTCCGGGGTGTTTTGGGTCTCCGGGGTGTTTTGGGTCTCCGGGGTGTTTTGGGTCTCCGGGGTGTTTTGGGTCTCCGGGGTGTTTTGGGTCTTCGGGGTGTTTTGGGTCTTCGGGGTGTTTTGGGTCTTCGGGGTGTTTTGGGTATTCGGGGTGTTTTGGGTATTCGGGGTCTTTTGGGTTTTTGGGTATTCAGGGTCTTTTTGAGCCTCAGGGCCTTGAAGGGTATTTTGGGTGTTTTGGGTCTTTGGGGTATGTTGGGTCTTTGGGGGTCTGAAGGGTCTTGGGGGAATTAAAGGGTCGTCAAAGGTCTGAGGGGTCTCAGCAGTCTTAACGCAATTACGAGGTTAATTAAGAGGGTGGTAATTTTTTTTGAAGAAGAAGAAGACGTTTTCGTCACATACAAACAAACATACATACAAACATACATACATACATACATACATACATACATACATAGCGAACCATATACGTTTGCTCTATTATAATAAGATTTGCACTATCCGGTTGCATCAGCACTGTTCCACACCTGCCGGCAACAACCGCAGTGCGGTAACCTTCATCCTGACGAAGCAGCACTAAACACGGAAAGAAGGAAGGGACACCGTGGTAGAATAAAGATTGATGTTAGTATCTGTGTTTGTTTCATTTGAATACCGTTACCTGTTTTGGAGAAGATTAATCGGAGGCATTACTTATCAACATGCCCAACCAATCAGCAAAGAACCCACCTATACGGACGGATGGATTCCCCCCACCTTTATGATGTCTATGCTCATGTGTATTTTATATTGACATGTGTGTGCGTGTTACCCACTTGCTGTGTGTGCGTGTTACCCACTTGCTGTGTTTGCGTGTTACTCACTTGCTGTGTGTGCATGTTACCCAATTGCTGTGGGTGCGTGTTACCCACTTGCTGTGTGTGCGTGTTACCCACTTGCTGTGTGCATGTGTTACCCACTTGCTGTGTGTGCGTGTTACCCACCTGCTGTGTGTGCATGTTACCCACTTGCTGTGTGTGTGTGTGTTACCCACTTGCTGTGTGTGCATGTTACCCACTTGCTGTGTGTGCGTGTTTCCACTTGCTGTGTGCACGTGTTACCCACGCTGTGTGTGCATGTTACCCACTTGCTGTGTGTGTGTGTGTGTGTGTGTGTTACCCACTTGCTGTGTGTGCGTGTGTTAGTGTTACCCACTTGCTGTGTGTGCATGTTACCCACTTGCTGTGTGTGCGTGTTACCCACTTGCTGTGTTTGTGTGTTACCCACTTGCTGTGTTTGCGTGTTACCCACTTGCTGTGTGTGCGTGTTACCCACTTGCTGTGTGTGCTTGTTACCCAATTGCTGTGGGTGTGTGTTACCCACTTGCTGTGTGTGCGTGTTACCCACTTGCTGTGTGCACGTGTTACCCACTTGCTGTGTGTGCGTGTTACCCACTTGCTGTGTGTGCATGTTACCCACTTGCTGTGTGTGTGTTACCCACTTGCTGTGTGTGCATGTTACCCACTTGCTGTGTGTGCGTGTTACCCACTTGCTGTGTTTGCGTGTTACCCACTTGCTGTGTTTGTGTGTTACCCACTTGCTGTGTGTGCGTGTTACCCACTTGCTATGTGTGCGTGTTACCAACTTGCTGTGTGTGCGTGTTACCCACGCTGTGTGTGCGTGTTACCCACTAACATCAGATGGCGCTATTTTCTGAATTTGATATGCAATTCGGTTCCGCCAAAGCAATTTCTTGGCAAGACATATCTTGGGTGGTTTTCCATTGGCTTCTCAGCAGTTTTTTTGGCAGAAATTTGTTCAGGTTGCCAATGATTGCTTGTCTGTTCTTCATGAAGGACGCTGTGGGATCTTTAGCGTTTACCAACTGATGTTGTCAGACGGGACACCCAGATTAACGTCCATCCGAAAGATGGCACACACATTGACGACTCAACCTGCCTATGAAACACTGACTGGGATGGCAGCTTATAGCTGGGCCGGGATTTGAACCCAGGTTAGACGGCTTGGAGTGAAGTGTACCTCCAAGTCATCCTGCCAGGTGGTGGTCGGTATGTTGGTATATGATACACGCTTGCACAGCATTGGCGTCCACCTCCTTCTCCAACCCTGGGAGCTATTTTTTTAACCTTTTCATAGCATCTCAAAGGAATGTATGGAATTAAAACAAACACACAAATCATAGAGAGCTTCGTAAGCGAACCTCTATGCCAATTGCATGTATGTATAAATCCATTCAAAATTTCACTTTCATTTCAAATTTCACAAAAAAAAACCTCATTCCCTTGGGAACAAAATTTCATGTCATTTGAAATGTCCCTTCCATGATCCGCCATCTTGTCCCTTCCATGATCCGCCATCTTGCTCACGTGATTTTGCTTTGGTCTGGCGCGACCGATAAATTATTTTCACCTGGTGATTAAAATCAATAAATTACAATACAGTACTGTACAGAACGGATTTTGATTTCGAAACCGCTCATCATTTAAGCCAGGTCCACCGATTTCAGTACATACCTGCCAGTTGGACCTATGTACCTGGTCCAGTCGACGAGAAGTCCAGACTATATAGCCTACAGTAGGTAAGTCCTGCATTCTGTCCCAATCTATCCATTCAATAAAATTAATTTGAATTTTAATTCTAAGCCCAAGATCAAACAACCTAGCCTAGCTAGGCCGAGGCCTACAGATGTTTGCGAGGGCTGCGTACTCGATCGACTGACCATTGTCGACGAAGCTCTCACTCTACTCAATGCGTATTCATATTAGAGAGCTTCGTAAGCGAACCTCTATGCCCGTGGTTCTTAACCTGGGTTCCCCAGGGATTCAGTGAGCCAGTCTCAGGGGTTCGGCGGAGGTCCTCCGAAACGCATTGCAATTTGTTTTTTTGGGGTTTTTAGTTTTGTATCAATTTTGAATCTATGTGTAATTACGCTTATTATTAATATTATTATTATTTTGCTATGTATGTTACGAACGAATGGAAATATTATTTGTAATTGTATTCCCATCCCATTCATGGTTTCTCTGGTCTGTGTTTAAGATAAGTTGTTTCACACTGACTGTAGTAAGTTGAATCAATGAGCAACTTGCTAATTATTCTGTTGATGGTGCTTACTTACTTACTGGATTTTGGACTTTGCAGGTGTTCGGAAATTCCAGTGAATAGCCTCGATTAGCTTGCCGTGTGCCGTGCGTCATTAGTCGCGCCTTACTTTGGAGTTACTGATTAATTGAAAAGAAAGTTGTAAATGTTTATAGATATGCAGGGCGGGTTCAGAGTTATATTAAAGTCAAAAGTGGATGGTGATTATAAAATATCATTGAATTACTCAGAAAATTAGGTGGAGGTGATATAACTCCTTTGGTCGCAATTCAAAACTAACAATTCGCAGTTTTCTATGTAATATTATAATGGGATTTGAGGTGACATAGAGTTGAGTAGATAATAAATCCCGTCATCGTAACTATAAGTTATGTTTTCTTCGTCAAAATTTCTCAGTTTTCAGAAGGGTACTGATTATATTTAAGCATGTTCCTTTTTTAATTTTTATCATATAATTATTTGCCCGAACTCAATTAAGATCAGTTTGTTACTTTTTTTTTTTTTTTTTGCAGTATGTCGAGCAAAAAAAGGAAGTGGTCGGAGGATTACGTGCGGTACGGGTTCACGTGTTTGATGGAACGGGATGGAAGGCAGCGTCCTCAATGCATGCTTTGCAATGTCAAGTTGAGCAACTCCAGCCGAGCACCAGCAAAACTACGGGAACACTTTAAAAAACAGCACAGCGAGGGGCAGTACAAAGACGCAACGCTGGATGAATTCAAATTGAAGAGAGTCCGATTCGACGCAAGTGCTACCTTGCCCACTCTCGGCTTCGTTCCAATTGACAAACCGATCCTCACCGCGTCGTATGAAGTTGTGTACCTGATCGCAAAGCAGGGCAAACCGCACACCGTTGGCGAGACACTCATCAAACCGGCCGTGTTGAAGATGGCCAACATCATGCTGGGAAAAGCTGCTGAAAACAAGTTGTCTCTCGTTCCACTCTCAAATGACACCATCAGATGCAGAATCGACGACATGAGCGACGACATCCTCGCCCAGGTAGTTGCAGATTTAGTCGCGAGCCCGACGAAATTCAGCCTTCAACTCGACGAGACCACCGACGTTTCGAATTTGAGCCAGCTCATCTTATTTGTGCGTTATGTCAAAGGAGACAAGATCAAGGAAGACTTTCTGTTCTGCAAGCCTCTCACAACAACGACAAAGGCAGCTGACGTAAAGAAGCTTGTGGACGACTTCTTCAGAAGCAACGGCCTCTCGTGGAACATGGTGTCTGCAGTTTGCTCGGACGGAGCTCCAGCCATGCTGGGATGCACCTCCGGTTTTGGAGCGCTGGTGAAGGCCGATGCACCACACATCATCGTCACGCATTGCGTCCTGCACAGACACGCGCTGGCATCAAAAACCCTGCCTCCAAAACTGGCCAATGTTCTGAAAATCGTCGTTGAAACTGTGAATTACGTGCGAAGCCGTGCTCTGAATCATCGCATCTTCAAAGAGCTGTGCAATAAAATCGGCTCTGAATTTGAAGTCCTTCTCTACCACTCTAACGTTCGATGGTTATCACGAGGGAAGGTAGTGAGCCGTGTTTTTGCCTTGCGTGTAGAATTAGCCCTGTTTTTGCGAGAACACCAGCATTGCCATGCAACGCACTTCCAAGAGTCAGAGTTCATCCTCGACTTGGCGTACTTGGCTGACATCTTCGACGCACTCAATCATCTCAATTGCCAGATGCAGGGCGGTGGAGTGAATGTCATCGAATCTGAAGAAAAGCTGAGCGCTTTCCGAAAGAAGCTACCGTTGTTGAGGCGGCGAACAGAGAACGACAACTTCGCGAACTTTTCGCTACTGGACGAGGGCGTGAGCGGGATCGAAGATGAGTCTGAAGTTGGAGGCACTGCTGTACCGGGGGAGCTGAAGCAAACGATTGCCACACACTTGGATGAGCTGGGAAAGTCATTCGATGGCTACTTCCCCGACCAAGAGCAATACCCAGCATGGGTGCGGCAGCCGTTTACTTTCGACGTTGCAACGGCAGATGTCAACGACCAATACCTCGACGACCTCATTGAACTTTAGCAGAGCCAGACTCAACAACAACCCTTTGGCACAACAATGCTCTCAACGTTTTGGTGCCACCAAATGGAAGGGTATCCTCACATCGCTAAAATTGCCCTTGAGATCCTCACGCCGTTCGTTACAACGTATCTCTGCGAGCATGCGTTTTCGAAACTGGTGGACATTAAAACAAAGAAAAGGAGCAGGCTTGCATGCGAAAATGATTTGAGGGTGGCCCTTACCAAAACAAAACCACGCATTTCCCAGATCGCCTCCCGAAAAGAACAGAAAACGCATAAAGATGCAATTCTTCGTAATTTTTTGGTCAAATTTGAGGGGTTCTGCGAGTGTTCGGTGGGTTTCGTTAGGGTTCGGCGCCTTTAGAAAGGTTAAGAACCACTGCTCTATGCCAATTGCATGTATATGTAAATCCATTCAAAATTTCACTTTCATTTCAAATTTCACAAAAAAAATTTTTTTTATCCCCATTCCCTTGGGAACAAAATTTCATGTTGTCAGTTGAAATGTCCCTTCCATGATCCACCATCTTCTCCCTTCCATGATCCGCCATCTTGTCCCTTCCATGATCCGCCATCTTGGCCCTTCCAAGATCCGCCGTCTTGCTCACGTGATCTTGCTTTGGTCTGGCGGGACCGATAAATTATTTTCACCTGGTGATTAAAATCAATAAATTGCAATACAGTACTGAACAGAACGGATTTTGATTTCGAGACCGCTCGTCATTTACGCCAGCTACACCGACTTCATTTAAGCCAGGTACACTTATTTCAGTTTTCCGCCAACGACACCAACTTCATTTAAGCCAGGTACACCGATTTAAGTACGTCCCTGCCAGTCGGACTTACGTACCTGGTCCAGTCGACTAGAAATCTAGACTATATAATATAGTAGGTACGTGACTATCGGATGCTGTGTCGCGCGTCGCTGTGGCACCAATACCTGGTCTGCCAGCGATCTCGGCTATCTGCACAGCCCTCTATTACTATCGCTGCAGAGATCGTGTTTGTTTTTTCTTAGATTAATCGGATATACTTATGACGTAGTTCAGATTGTCCCCTTTGACCTCGTCTTCCAACCTTTATTTTCCGACTTCGAGAAGCCGGTGAATTTATTGCCGCAAGTTTGGGTTGTCAAAACCATTCACTGATTTTGACGAAGGTAAGTTTATATCGTTCTGAAAACAATTTATTGTGTTAGTTTATATATTTACCCACATCTAGTTTTAATATTTAGTTAATTTGAGCACCAAAACCTTGTTTTTGACGATAATAATAGAACGTGTCGTGGATGCAAATTCCAAAATATGTCGTCGCAGTGCATCGTGCGCTCACAGCTCATGCATGTCATGACATGCATGCAATCACACGTTTGTCTTGTTAATTGGCCCTCACTCTTAGGGGGGGGCCTGGGGCATCAGTCACTTCAAGTTTTTGAAAAAGTTTGATTTTTGGTACCATTTTGAAGCTTAGGGTCTAAGTAAGAATTTTGGTCCGAGTGGACAAAGATCACATGGAGTCTTCATACATTCCCGCCATTTTCCAAGATGGCCGCCATCAAAATCTAATACTGACAATATCTCGGAAACTAATCAACCTAGAAACATGAATTTGGTGTCTATACCTAGGTTTTCATGGTCAAGGAATCAAATAAAACCATTTCTGACTACATCAGAGTATTTATTTGTCCCGAAATGGTAAATTACACAACAAACGTTATAGCAGAATTTAGCAGAATTATGCATGTTAACAATTAAGCACATACGAACGTAAATTCTATAAAATACCATGAATATAAACCGAACATTCTATTTTCATTGTTCTTAGTGATATTTGATTGATTAGGTAAGTGCAACTAAAAAATCATTACTCATTCTCACAACCATCATGGTCATTTAGTTGGGACATGTGCACTTGCATAAACGTGAGCACTTCAAGTCAGCTTTTTTGCACTTGCATGACGAGCAAGGTTTTGTGCACGCGCATTTTACGTCTAGATCAAACACATCCCTGGCAAGGGGCAACGTGGTCCAGATGGGAACCAGTTGGCCATCTTTTTCCATCCATCCATGATTGCTTGGGCTTGGGACTAGTGCCAGTGGCTCGTGCGCTGTAGTCCAGATGCTCGCCTGGAAGACACTCCTTTTGAGATGTTGGTCCAGCGCATCACTTGTAGGGGGTATTCTTTCCACATCCCTAGTCCTGTGACAGAAAACCCTCATTCGAACAAGGTCAACGTTGGTGTCATCAGTGATAGGTTCGTTGGAGTACATTTTGCAAACAAAGTGACTCACCACTTCCCTCAACTCTGGCGATGTAAGAAACGGGGTGCTAGCAATTGTCGCAAACTCACTCAAGAGGGGTGGAACCTCATTTTTCCGCTTGAAGCAGTATCGCTTGCCCTTGAATTTGAAAGCTGACGTGCTGTCTGATCCAGTGAATGCATGAAAGAGAGCCAAGGCTTTGCACGTTGTCACACCCAAACTTGAGGCAATGTTGTTGAGGGAGATCATTTTGACTGTCTTTCCTGCTTTGAAAGAAATCCAGATATCTGACTCCGGATTCATCGCCTTGATGTGGTGGAAGTTACACAGAAGTATTACGACAACGTCTGTGTCGCCAGTATAGACCATTCCCAGTGATGAATATTGGAGGGCATGAAGAAGATGTACCAGGACACGAGTGTCTGCCTCCTCATGATTACATCGTCCCATGGGCGGTCCATTCCCTGCATTGAGGACTTGGTCACCAGAAGTGATATAAACCTGTTTGCCATCTTGGAATGGTGTTTGCACAATGCTTGTTGACAGGAATGAGAAGAGCTCTTTTTTATTTTCGGCATTAGCCAAAAAGTTTTGCCAGTTTCCAGGCACTTTGGCAGAACCAGATACTCGCTGTCGTGTGCCTGTTCCTCGCTTTTCTCTTGTGGTCGCTTTGATTGACATTGTGCGATACTGATCCCATACAATATCCACTCTCGCTGCTCTTTTCAACTCATGCTGGATTCTTGGGCAGAATACTTTGGTGAAATATTCATCAAATGTTTTGCCTTGGACAGTTGTGCCAGGAAGAGAGTGGATCAGTGCACCACCATCAATAACGATGACCCCATAATCATCTGGTGCGACGAGCTCCTCATCCGCGGATAGTCCGGTACTTGCACTTGCTTCCATAATGCACGCCAATAAATCTGACTTGGTGCAAGAGTTGATGGACCCATCAGAAGCCAGTGCATCTGGTGATGAGGAGGATTCGTGACGGAAAAATTTCTCCAAATTTCCACCCCGGCTATCAACCATAATGAATGCTTGTCCATACAGCTCTGTATGTTGTTTGAAGTGCTGCACCTTCTTCTGAAGTGCTGTCTTTTTTCGAGTTTTCTCATGGAACAGCAGCAAGTTGTTTTTCTTGATCGGAGCTGCCAGAGGTACATCATTTGAGTCCAGCACATTCTTCCGAAAGTGGTCATACTGCTCTTGTCCTCTAGATTCTAAGACACGGACCGATGTGGCGGCAGACTTGTCAACACACACTTTATTGTCTAATGTAACTAGTTCTGCACTACTCACTTCCTCTGGTGTCTGGCTCGCGCTGGAGATGATTTTTCGAGCTGTCTCTGAGCAAACAAGGAATACTCGATTTCGGATCCCTTTTTCTTCTGTCAGATGTGGGAAGTGTTCAAGTACTCTCTCTTTCAGGCGTGTGCAGTTCACTGTCTTACGAATCTCATGCTGTCCCAACCTTTCCGTCATCATATCTGTCAAATCTTGGAGAGCAAAGATTCTACGTCCTCCAGCAATTTCTTCACTGACGAATTGTAGTAGCTCATTTTCTACTGTGATTTCAGTGTCTTGGGTGACTTGACCTTGTTTTGTACTGATTAGCATTTCATAATGCCGACGGTTGAATTTAGTGTAGCAATATCGATGATAGTTAGCTTCAATAGCTACCAGATCTCCTTCTGCAAGCCGTGCTACAATGCGATCCTCTCCCAATGAAACTGCTTTGTCATGGATGTTCTCGGTGAGGGAAACTTTTTGGAATGAATGGTCATCTTTACTCGTTTCTTCATTACAGAAGAGACATAAATTTCGATTAGTTTCTGTGCTAGATCTTCTTGGTCGTTTTCGTAGAGGTGGCAAGCCTTTGGAAGAACGTGTTTTTGCCCGGTCAAGTGCTGATGCCTTGTACAACTGACGACATGTTTTGTGCCAGGATGCTCGATTTGCTTGCATAGATCCTTCATCTGGAAGTTCCAAGTTTGGGTGAGGTGCAGCATCAACATCTCGGAATTGATTTACAAGGCTGATAATATCTTTGTATGCCTCCGCCCTACGTACACCAACTGGGTTGTCAAGAGGACAGACAAGTTCTTCGTTTGTTTTTTCTTGGCAGAGGACACACAACTCACAGTTCGTTGTCTCAGCCATCACACTAGCCTGGAACGAAAAGAAAATACATGTAAGTATATAATAACCAAGCATAATCAAGTATACATGGACATAACATAACACAAAAATCTGACAAGTAGGGATTCAGCAGAAGCAGTTGCACATACATATGAATTATCCAAACCGATTTCCAAATATACAAAATGTATTCATGTGTGCTGACTTATATAACACAATGGCTATTGTATTTAGATATTTGGATACATACTGATATATCAACAGATATATAATGCGACTAGAAAATGTGCTAATGAGTTCGTGTACTGCACAGATATTCCAGCAAACAACCTAAGCTGATTCCATGATCACAAAGGATAAATGTGAGATCCTAATTGCCATGGTTATTTTTCTACTTTTGGGGAACAGAGATACACCTACTGATTTAGAGACATAACTGTTTGCTTCCCTGGCCATAAAATTCTAGGCATGGACACCAACAGCATGACTGAAGGTTTAGTGGTTTTGGAAGTACTAGGGCATTGCCCGTACTATATCTATATCTAAAATTATATCCCCCCCCCTCTATTTACATGAAATGGTTTGGTCCAAAGCGAACGGCTTGCGAGTACGGTGACAATCCCCCCCCCTCTATTTACATGCAATGGTTTGGTCCAAAGCGAACGGCTTGCGAGTACGGTGACAATCCCCCCCCCCCCCCTCTATTTACATGCAATGGTTTGGTCCAAAGCGAACGGCTTCCGGAGTTTGGTAAAGAAATCGCCATCGCGTGCACAAACGCGCAGGAAAGCGAATGAATCGCAAATTCGGTTTTATTAGTTTTAAAACATAGTTTAACGCCAACATAGTTTGCAAACGTGAAATAAATGAATACGCTCTCAAATGTGCCATCCGAGGCAGAGTGTGTCCTCCACGTTCGGCACACGCGATCGTTCGCTGCTCTCTGATTGGTTGAATCGTTTTTTGGACATAGCTCGGTAAGTAATTGTCCGATTAATATGAAACCTTGAAAAGGCACATCCTCGGGTCCCCAGCAATATACCTGGCAAGTTAAAAGTATATCGGACCCGTGGTTGTCGAGAAACAGCGGTCACAGACAAACAGACGTACAAACGTACAGACGTACAAACAGAGATTACTGGAATTATAGATAGATAGCCGATATAGGATTTTGGTGGCGGCCATCTTGAATTTTACCATTTCGGGACAAATAAATACTCTGATGTAGTCAGAAATGGTTTTATTTGATTCCTTGACCATGAAAACCGAGGTATAGACACCAAATTCATGTTTCTAGGTTGATTAGTTTCCGAGATATTGTCAGTATTAGATTTTGATGGCGGCCATCTTGGAAAATGGCGGGAATGTATGAAGACTCCATGTGATCTTTGTCCACTCGGACCAAAATTGTTACTTAGACCCTAAGCTTCGACCTGGTACCAAAAACTAAACTTTTTCAAAAACTTGAAGTGAAAATGAAAATTTGTTCATGGTGGGAACCCCACTATCTCCTCCACCCACCCCTCACTCCCCAAACTCACTCCCCTCCCCACCCACCCACCCCTCACTCCCCACCCACCCACTCCTCACTCCCCCCACCCCACCCACCCACCCCTCACTCCCCCCCCCCCACCCACCCACTCCTCACCTCCCCCCCACCCACCCACTCCTCACTCCCCCCCCCCCACCCACCCACTCCTCACTCCCCCCCCCACCCACCCACCCACCCCCACCCCCCCCACCCACCCACCCACCCCTCACCCCCTCCCCACCCACCCACCCACCCCTCACTCCCCTCCCCACCCACCCACCCACCCCTCACTCCCCTCCCCACCCACCCACCCACCCCCACTCCCCTCCCCACCCACCCACCCACCCCTCACTCCCCTCCCCACCCACCCACCCACCCCTCACTCCCCTCCCACCCACCCACCCACCCCTCACTCCCCTCCCCACCCACCCACCCACCCCTCACTCCCCTCCCCACCCACCCACCCACCCACCCCTCACTCCCCTCCCCACCCACCCACCCACCCACCCCTCACTCCCTCCCCACCCACCCACCCACCCCTCACTCCCCTCCCCACCCACCCACCCACCCACCCCTCACTCCCCTCCCACCCACCCACCCCTCACTCCCCTCCCCCACCCACCCACCCCACACTCCCCCCCCACCCACCCACCCACCCCTCACTCCCCTCCCCACCCACCCCTCACTCCCCTCCCCACCCACCCACCCACCCTCACTCCCCTCCCCACCCACCCACCCACCCCTCACTCCCCTCCCCACCCACCCACCCACCCCTCACTCCCCTCCCCACCCACCCACCCACCCCTCACTCCCCTCCCCACCCACCCACCCACCCCTCACTCCCCTCCCCACCCACCCACCCACCCCCTCACTCCCCTCCCCACCCACCCACCCACCCCTCACTCCCCTCCCCACCCACCCACCCACCCCCACTCCCCTCCCCACCCACCCACCCACCCCCACTCCCCCCCACCCACCCACCCCTCACTCCCCTCCCAACCCACCCACCCACCCACCCCTCACTCCCCTCCCAACCCACCCACCCACCCACCCCTCACTCCCCCCCAACCCACCCACCCCTCACTCCCCTCCCAACCCACCCACCCACCCACCCCTCACTCCCCTCCCAACCCACCCACCCCACCCACCCCTCACCCCCTCCCAACCCATCCACCCCTCACTCCCCTCCCAACCCAACCACCCACCCACCCCTCACTCCCCTCCCAACCCACCCACCCACCCCTCACTCCCCTCCCACCCACCCCTCACTCCCCTCCCACCCACCCACCCCTCACTCTCCTACCAACACACCCACCCACCCACCCCTCACTCCCCCTCCCAACCCACCCCTCACCCCCTCCCAACCCACCCCTCACTCCCCTCCCAACCCACCCACCCCTCACTCTGCTCCCAACCCACCCCACCCACCCACCCCTCACACCCCCCCAACCCACCCACCCCTCACCCCCTCCCAACCCACCCACCCCCCCACCCCCCCACCCAACCCACCCCTCACTCCCCTCCCAACCCACCCACCCACCCACCCCTCACTCCCCTCCCAACCCACCCACCCCACCCACTCCCACTCCCCTCCCCACCCACCCACCCCACACCCCCCCCCACACACCCACCCCTCACCCCCCTCCCCACCCACCCACCCACTCCTCACTCCCCTCCCCACCCACCCACCCACCCTCACTCCCCCTCCCAACCCACCCACCCCACCCACTCCTCACTCCCCTCCCAACCCACCCACCCACCCACTCCTCACTCCCCTCCCAACCCACCCACCCACCCACCCTCACTCCCCTCCCAACCCACCCACCCACCCACCCTCACTCCCCCCCCCCCACCCACCCACCCACCCACCCTCACTCCCCTCCCAACCCACCCACTCCTCACACCCCTCCCAACCCACCCACTCCCACTCCCCTCCCAACCCACCCACCCCTCACTCCCCCCCAACCCACCCACCCACCCACCCCTCACTCCCCTCCCAACCCACCCACCCACCCACCCCTCACTCCCCTCCCAACCCACCCACCCCTCACTCCCCTCCCAACCCACCCACCCACCCACCCCTCACTCCCCCACCCACCCCTCACTCCCCTCCCAACCCACCCACCCACCCACCCCTCACTCCCCTCCCAACCCACCCACCCCCACTCCCCTCCCAACCCCACCCACCCACCCACCCCTCACTCCCCTCCCAACCCACCCCACCCACCCACCCCTCACTCCCCTCCCAACCCACCCACCCACCCACCCCTCACTCCCCTCCCAACCCACCCACCCACCCACCCCTCACTCCCCTCCCAACCCAACCACCCACCCACCCCTCACTCCCCTCCCAACCCACCCACCCACCCACCCCTCACTCCCCTCCCACCCACCCACCCCTCACCCCCTCCCAACCCACCCACCCCTCACTCCCCTCCCAACCCACCCACCCACCCACCCCCTCACTCCCCTCCCAACCCACCCACCCACCCACCCCTCACTCCCCTCCCAACCCACCCACCCACCCACCCCTCACTCCCCTCCCAACCCACCCACCCACCCACCCCCACTCCCCTCCCAACCCAACCACCCACCCACCCCTCACTCCCCTCCCAACCCACCCACCCACCCCTCACTCCCCTCCCACCCACCCCACCCCCCACTCCCCTCCCACCCACCCCTCACTCCCCTCCCACCCACCCACCCCTCACCTCCCCCAACACACCCACCCACCCACCCCTCACTCCCCTCCCAACCCACCCACCCACCCACCCCTCACTCCGCTCCCAACCCACCCACCCACCCACCCACCCACCCCTCACTCCCGCTCCCAACCCACCCCACCCACCCACCCACCCCCTCACCCCCTCCCAACCCACCCACCCACCCACCCACCCCTCACTCCCCTCCCAACCCACCCACCCACCCCTCACTCCCCTCCCACCCACCCACCCACCCACCCCACCCCCACTCCCCTCCCAACCCACCCACCCACCCACCCCTCACTCCCCTCCCAACCCACCCCTCACTCCCCTCCCAACCCACCCACCCACCCACTCCTCACTCCCCACCCACCCACCCACCCCTCACTCCCCACCCACCCACCCACCCCTCACTCCCCACCCACCCACCCACCCCTCACTCCCCACCCACCCACCCACCCCTCACTCCCCACCCACCCACCCACTCCTCACTCCCCACCCACCCACCCCTCACTCCCCACCCACCCACCCCTCACTCCCCACCCACCCACCCACCCACCCCTCACTCCCCACCCACCCACCCACCCACCCCTCACTCCCCACCCACCCCTCACTCCCCACCCAACCCACCCACCCACCCACCCCTCACTCCCCACCCACCCACCCACCCCTCACTCCCCACCCACCCACCCACCCCTCACTCCCCTCCCAACCCACCCACCCCCTCACTCCCCTCCCAACCCACCCACCCCTCACTCCCCTCCCAACCCACCCACCCCTCACTCCCCTCCCAACCCACCCACCCACCCACCCCTCACTCCCCTCCCAACCCACCCACCCACCCACCCCTCACTCCCCTCCCAACCCACCCACCCACCCACCCCTCACTCCCCTCCCAACCCACCCACCCACCCTCACTCCCCTCCCACCCACCCACCCCTCACTCCCCTCCCACCCACCCACCCACCCCTCACTCCCCTCCCACCCACCCACCCACCCCTCACTCCCCTCCCACCCACCCACCCACCCCTCACTCCCCTCCCACCCACCCACCCACCCCCTCACTCCCCTCCCACCCACCCACCCACCCCTCACTCCCCTCCCACCCACCCACCCCTCACTCCCCTCCCACCCACCCACCCCTCACTCCCCTCCCACCCACCCACCCACCCCTCACTCCCCTCCCACCCACCCACCCACCCCTCACTCCCCTCCCACCCACCCACCCACCCCTCACTCCCCTCCCACCCCTCACTCCCCTCCCAACCCACCCACCCACCCCTCACTCCCCTCCCAACCCACCCCACCCACCCCTCACTCCCCTCCCAACCCACCCACCCACTCCTCACTCCCCTCCCACCCACCCACCCCTCACTCCCCACCCACCCACCCACCCACCCCTCACTCCCCTCCCCACCCACCCACCCCTCACTCCCCTCCCCACCCACCCACCCCTCACTCCCCTCCCCACCCACCCACCCACCCCTCACTCCCCTCCCCACCCACCCACCCACCCCTCACTCCCCTCCCACCCACCCACCCCTCACTCCCCTCCCCACCCACCCACCCCTCACTCCCCTCCCAACCCACCCACCCACCCCTCACTCCCCTCCCAACCCACCCACCCACCCACCCCTCACTCCCCTCCCAACCCACCCACCCACCCACCCCTCACTCCCCTCCCAACCCACCCCTCACTCCCCTCCCAACCCACCCACCCACCCACTCCTCACTCCCCACCCACCCACCCACCCCCTCACTCCCCACCCACCCACCCACCCCTCACTCCCCACCCACCCACCCACCCCTCACTCCCCACCCACCCACCCACCCCTCACTCCCCACCCACCCACCCACTCCTCACTCCCCACCCACCCACCCCTCACTCCCCACCCACCCACCCCTCACTCCCCACCCACCCACCCACCCACCCCTCACTCCCCACCCACCCACCCACCCACCCCTCACTCCCCACCCACCCCCTCACTCCCCACCCAACCCACCCACCCACCCACCCCTCACTCCCCACCCACCCACCCACCCCTCACTCCCCTCCCAACCCACCCACCCCTCACTCCCCTCCCAACCCACCCACCCCTCACTCCCCCTCCCAACCCACCCACCCACCCACCCCTCACTCCCCTCCCAACCCACCCACCCACCCACCCCTCACTCCCCTCCCAACCCACCCACCCACCCACCCCTCACTCCCCTCCCAACCCACCCACCCACCCCTCACTCCCCTCCCACCCACCCACCCCTCACTCCCCTCCCACCCACCCACCCACCCCTCACTCCCCTCCCACCCACCCACCCACCCCTCACTCCCCTCCCACCCACCCACCCACCCCTCACTCCCCTCCCACCCACCCACCCACCCCTCACTCCCCTCCCACCCACCCACCCACCCCTCACTCCCCTCCCACCCACCCACCCACCCCTCACTCCCCTCCCACCCACCCACCCACCCCTCACTCCCCTCCCACCCACCCACCCACCCCTCACTCCCCTCCCACCCACCCACCCCTCACTCCCCTCCCACCCACCCACCCACCCCTCACTCCCCTCCCACCCACCCACCCACCCCTCACTCCCCTCCCACCCCTCACTCCCCTCCCAACCCACCCACCCACCCCTCACTCCCCTCCCAACCCACCCACCCACCCCTCACTCCCCTCCCAACCCACCCACCCACTCCTCACTCCCCTCCCCACCCACCCCTCACTCCCCTCCCCACCCACCCACCCACCCACCCCTCACTCCCCTCCCCACCCACCCACCCCTCACTCCCCTCCCCACCCACCCACCCCTCACTCCCCTCCCCACCCACCCACCCACCCCTCACTCCCCTCCCCACCCACCCACCCACCCCTCACTCCCCTCCCACCCACCCACCCCTCACTCCCCTCCCCACCCACCCACCCCTCACTCCCCTCCCCACCCACCCACCCACCCCTCACTCCCCTCCCCACCCACCCACCCACCCCTCACTCCCCTCCCCACCCACCCACCCACCCCTCACTCCCCTCCCCACCCACCCACCCACCCCTCACTCCCCTCCCCACCCACCCACCCACCCCTCACTCCCCTCCCCACCCACCCACCCACCCCTCACTCCCCTCCCCACCCACCCACCCACCCCTCACTCCCCTCCCACCCACCCACCCACCCCTCACTCCCCTCCCCACCCACCCACCCACCCCTCACTCCCCTCCCCACCCACCCACCCACCCCTCACTCCCCTCCCCACCCACCCACCCACCCCTCACTCCCCTCCCCACCCACCCACCCACCCCTCACTCCCCTCCCCACCCACCCACCCACCCCTCACTCCCCTCCCCACCCACCCACCCCTCACTCCCCTTCATCCCACATCCCCTCCCCACTGCTTACCTCCCCTCCCTCCCACCATTCCCCTCCCCCTCACTGCTTATCACCCCCATCCTCCCATCCTCCCCCCACTGCCTGCCACCCCTCCCCCCCTTCCCCCGCCTTCCCCCCCCCCCCCTCTTATGGAAACCCCTCAGTGGTCGGAGACAGCATAGCACCTGGGTTCAACTTAGACACAATTTCATTACAATAAGCAACAAGCTATTGATTTTGAGGTCAAAAGGTCAACATAGGCCAAAGGCTATAAGCAACTATGTCAAATTTCTAAAATCCTCAATTTTCTTCCGAATGACTTGAAATATGAAGAGGATTTGCATATGAGGAGGTCACTGAATTCAACCACCAATTAATTTGAAGGTCAACATTGGCCACATTTCTAAAATTGCCAATTTTCTTCCGATTGACTTGAAATATGAAGAGGATTTGCAAATC
>NW_027618924.1:0-57421 GCF_964187855.1 Myxine glutinosa | reverse complement strand
GATGCCTGTAGTATTGCCGTAGTAACGGTAAGACAAATGGCGTTAAAAAAAGCTTTCCCTGTGGACTTACTCGACTGAAGCAACCTTGGAAAGCCAAGCGACAATTCTTGCCAAATGTTGTTCTTTATTATAAACTCTAATTTAAATTATTTGAGCATAATATAGCGATCGGGTGGAGGGGGAAACGCGTGTAATTGGAACAGAATTTGTGTGAAGTTTCTTCCAAAAATGAGAATCTGAACATTTTCCATTCGTGTACGAGTAGTCACCAGACTCGGTAGTGACATGGTTAGACCGTCCACTCTGAGACTGGGGTGTCGGTATTTCAAACGCCGGCCGAGTCATACCATCGACTTAAAAAATGGCATGTGCAGCTTCCTTACTTGATGCTCAGAACTTTAAAGAATAGAGAATGGACAAACAATGCTGGAAGGCAATGGTAAACCACCCAGTATAACCCCTGCCAAAAACCTGCTTCAGCAGCACCAATGCTCTGGAAAGAGTACATCAACAATCAAGTCAAATACGATTTGTCAGAATTGTAATTTTTTGAGATAAAGTGGTTGGAAAGCAGGTGAGAGCACCTCATTAATTGATCATACTTGTTCAGAATGAAATACCTGTACAGTGACGTGCTGACTTCAGATTAATGTACTTCTGCATGAAGTAAAGAAAGAGGAAAAGCGGGAGCATCAAAAGGTCACTCACTTTTCCATGCATAATATATAGATGGTATGCGACACTGTAACAGCTGGGGTGATGAAGGATTAATTTTTTTATTTCATTTTGGGGGCAGAGGATGAGGAGGAGGAGGTTGGATGGAGGAAGTGTCAATAATTCTGATATTTTTAGGCGTAACATGTGAATATACACTTACATTAGGTTTGAATCAATTCATCTTTGTAGACACCCAACCTGTCCAACAAGTGTTGTCTAAATTCATCAATATCTTTTTGAGATATCCTGCTCACAGACAAACACAGATATAACCAAGGGTGACAACATAACCTCCATCCACCTTTGGTAACATAACAATGGGTAGCATATCAAACTATCTCCCTTAAAGTGCAATTTCCATTCTTACCTGTGACCTGTCGCAGATCTGCAAGAGCTTAGTATTGCCACACCCACATCTGTCACTTGACTCCAGCTACCATAGCATGAGATGAAATTATGTGGCTGCCATCTTGGATTTATGGTGGGCCTAACACATTAGGCCTGTTGGCCTCTGCTGATTATACACTGCCCGGGTTTGTAATCTGCTAAAGGTTTAATCAAGTCCATCAGAGTACATGGTACGTCAGAATGCACGGCAATCGAGCGTTACGTTACATAATCAAGCGTTATGTTAGACAGATTACTAAATTTTTAAAAACCGTTACATATTTCATGCGTCCCCCAATGATGATTGCATATACAAAGTTTCAATCAAAATGATTAAGAATGTGCTCATAATTGTATTTTTTGGTATTTGGCCTTTTGATCCCACCCCAGGGGGGCAGGGCCAAAATGGTGTACAGCTCTTGCACCTTCATGCCATGTGGTGATCATAACTACGGAGTTTGGTGAATTTCAATTGATTTCAGAATTGAAAAATTTCAGAATCAATTGACTAATAGCATATGTAAACCACCATCACCACCACCACCACCACCACCACAGTTTCATCCAAATTTATAACTTTTTGAAAATGTATTAAGCGATTAGTCGAATAATTAAATATTTAATTGATTAATCAATAAACCAAAAATACCCTTTACATCCAAATCACTTGGTCATTGTCGTGTCCAAATATCAGCTTCCTAGCTGAAAAGGTGCCTGATATATTGTCCAGATGATTAAAAAAACAAAAAAGTACTTAATAAATGGGTAATTAATTAATTAAGTAATCAAAAAACAAAAAATAGTGTTTTGCCAAAGCAGTTGCTCACTGTTGTGCTCAAATTTCAGCTTCCTTGCTCAAAGGATGGCTGAGATATCGCCCGGACAAACAAGAAAACAAGAAAACAAGAAAACAAACAAATGGAGTGAAAACTGAGTACTCCCTTTTGGGCACATGTCATCACCGGGCCCCCTTCGGTGCCTGGCAATGACGTCATGCAGCACCTGGAGATGGAATAGGAAAGGAGCGGTGTACAATAAATGAATCAAAGGGAATGAATGTATCTTCTTCTAATATATAAAACAGAGTGGTGTATATGTAGAGGGTGGGCAATTTATCTATTCCTCGTTTTGAGCCCCGATAATTATGTTGCTAAGAAACAAAATCAAACAAAATATTTATAGGATTCTATGTACATAAGTTCATGTTTTTGTGGGATAAGTTCATGTTTTTGTGGTACAAATTTCATTGAATTCAAAAGTGTACAAAACTAGTTATGAATTTCGATGTGATTTCCATCATTTTCCAGCAGTGTGTGAATCCTTTTGCGATACTCCAAGACCATTTTCTGTCACATTCCACCCGTAATTTCTCCAAAAGCTGCTTGAATCCACTCTTTCAGGTCTTGAGTGTTCACTGCTTGAGTTGCGGAAACCTTGCCATTAAGAAAGCCCCACATGAAGAAATCGCATATGCCCACTCTGGCCTCCAGGTCCGCAAATGGTCCAACGAGACTTTTCCCGACCGGTGTCTGGGTTGTAGTTCACCCAATATGTCCTGGCCCCCTCGTTCACCAGATCTCACCCCATGCAATACTTTTTGTGGGGCTTTCTTACAGGACAGGACATTGAAAATGGTCTTGGAGTATCGCGAAAGGATTCACACACTGCTTGAAAATGATGGAGATTACGTCAAAATTGATAACTAATTCTGTACACTTCTGAATTCAATTTTAAAAAATTACCACAAAAACTTGAAATATGTACCTACATCCTATAAATATTTTGTTCGATTTAGGTTTTGAGCAACAGAATTACAGGGGTTCAAAACCGGGAATATATAAATGGCCCACCCTGTATGTCCGGTAACTACTACAAGACCATTGGGCCTATCAACACCAAAATTTCAGGGGCAGGGTATACTCAGGGCGTTCCAGGGGGAAACTTAAGGGGAAAACCTAAATCCCTACACTGGTTTTCCGCAAGATGTTTTTCAATTTTTTTTCTAAACAAAAAAGAAATTCGGATTTCTCATTGGTGCTACTACCTGTGTTATTTTCTCCATTGTGATTGTGTTATTCTTGTGTCATCTCTCATTGCCCCATGTCTTTGTCCGGTAACTCCGAGACTAAGGTCCATAGATATATGGGACAGGTAACTCCTATTAGGCATTTATGAGCAAAATTAGAATTGACTCCCTTTCATTAGAGGTCCCATGAGCAAACGGATTATGTGATATTTCATATACAGACTATACCTTTTTCAGCAAGTAACGCACTCCGAGGGTGGGTACTCTGCTAGTCGTTAATAAAAAATAAAGCATTGAATAAGGTAACCCAGAAAATGATCAATGGATGAAATCAACAGGACGTCATTTGACGTACGCTAACCATGTCGATCACCGCCGTGGGAAGCAACGAAAAGCTGACGTTTCGGGCATTAACCCTTCGTCAGAGCAAACCTATTTTGCTCCGATGAGGGGTTAATGGCCGAAACATCCGCTTCTTGATTGCCACGGCGGTTAGCGTGCCTCGATCGAAATCTTGGTGATTTCATCCACTGTTCTACCTGTCCGCCGATGGAGGTCAACACTCGACTTCATCAGCAACACTAGTCCTTCATTCAGCAGAATGATTAGTTTTCGCAAGCGTTCTCATGACAGGCAAGCGAATAAAAAATTTAAGGAATGAATAACTGCGCAAAAATTGGTAAAATACATATACAACCACGCTCGTAAGCTCGGAGCAGCACGCTGGAATTTCCTTGGCCACCTGCCCAGCCGCCTCAAGGCACGCAAGCACTGGAAAAGTGCCAGTCATCCGGAGCAGGCAGGATAGCCGGCTTGACGGTGTGTTTAAAGGGTGAAGCACTTTTTAAATTCCTTTCTGAGTTTTTCTTTTTCTTTCCATCGGTTGGAATTCCCTGGTGTTGGGCTAGCGGCTAGGGTGCCGGCTTAGGATCCTGGGATCCCAAGCCGGCACCCTAACCGCTAAGCCAACACCAGGCAACGGGTATTATTCCGTTGGAAATTAAACGCAGGCTAGGCCTCAAAAATATGAATAAAACCAAGAACCTCCGTGATCCTCTCTTTGATGGTTACAAGATACTCTGGCATTACTCGTCTGTGTCTGAAATCAAAAGTAAGAAATTAACAGGGAAAATTAAGGCAGAGATATGTGTGTTTCTAAATGAAATTACGTTTTACCCAAACCTCAAGCGTGAAGTATAATGATTTCCCACAATGCCCCATGGCGCAGATGATAAGTGATCTGGATCAACAGAAATTGAAAACAAATTAAAGATTATTCTTGTATCGATCAATCTCAGGCTCACCGTGGAGCTCGTCCATCAATCACATGCAGGACAAATACATAAGTGGACATCAGTGAACGATAATGTGAACGTCAAGGACATTGGTAGACAATACAGCATATGGGATTCGAACCTGGGTTATCGGCTCGGATGACAACGCAAAACAAGTCAACTCTTTGACGTCAAATCACCTTTGATTTGAATCGTAAGAATGTATCTTACGAATGAATAAGAATGTATCGTAAGAATGGTGCGTGCAGACACTGTACCTACGGAAATGATTCGAGATACTGTAAACAAGGTACATCAAACTCACCTCAAGCCATAAGAAATGTGTACATTGCAAAATGCCAAGTCTTATGGGATATGCATCCACGTATTTACAGGATTCACCAATGTGGAAGTCTTCTGGCCATCTTTTCCTCCATTCTATGCATAACATTAGGTCAGAAGCACATGGAAATGATGTCATGGGCCAAACAAACAGGAAATGCCATGCGAGGCATAATTTGGATACATAGCAGCTTGAGTTAACCTCCTTTATAATCATCAGCATGGTTCTCAAATATGCAAGAGGTTGTGGAATGGCAAGTTAACCTCCGTCCAATAAGATGCCATATTACATATATTTAAAATGTCATAATGAACGACAATCCCATCCACTCCCGTATATCCTATTAATTCTAAGCAATTCCTTATTCCCTGATCTTATGGACAGTCAGGACAATCAGGACAATCAGGAATAAGATCCTGATCTTATTCCCTCATCTCTCCTTACCTCCATTTTCTTTCATATACGACACCTTTCTCTTCCAACGCCCCCGCCCCATAAAAAGATGATTTCATAACCCGCAACAAAGCAGACGTGGGAATGAATGGCTTTCAGAAACCACAGCAATGTTCCCTTTACATTTACACACATAATGGTGAGAATTGAATCAAAATCAAATATAGGAGAAATAATAAACAATTGTGCATGAAGAATAAGAGCAAATAACAAAATACATCAGGAATATAATTTCTATCGATCAATTTGAAGACAAAAACTGGAAATCGGCCAAATCGTGCAACTCTGGCATGTGTTGATTCCCGATATGTCTTCTTTACACATTCTACGCATTGATTTTGGTAAATAATTAATGTCACACTCTAATTGACATTGGTGCGAGCCACATATTACTGTATCAACGGGGTGGTCCAAAATGATGTGCAACTTCTCAAACAACTTTACTAATGTGACCCTCTTTTTTATTTTCAGGTCGCTTAAAGAGCAGGGTTCGGCCATGTTGAAAAATTTATCTGTGCCCTAGTGGACACTCATTCCTTCCGCCACCAAAGGTGAATGGAGGTTATGTTTTCACCCCTGTCTGTCTGTTTGTTTGTCCGTTTGTTTGTGAACAACATATCTCAAAAAGTTGTGGACGGATTCAGACGAAATTTGGCAGAGATGTAGCGTATGTGTCAAGGACGAAATGATTAGATTTTGGTGAAGATGCGGATCCGACTACTATAATTTTTTTAATAAGATTTTTCACCATTGAGCGATAGGGCCAAAATCGATACATAGCAGGATATCTCAAAAAGTTATAGATGGATTTGGACGAAACCTGGTGGAGCGGTTGTGTGTGAGACAAGGAGGAATTGATGCGATTTTGGTGAAGATCCGGGTATGGATTCTGATATGAGAGTTTTGTTCTTTTTTTTTTTAAGTGAATCTTCACCATTGGGAGATAGGGCCAAAAACGATACATAGCAGGATATCTCAAAAAGTTATGGACGGATTTGTACGAAACTTGGTGTACAGGTTGTGTGTGTGACAAGGAAGAATTGATTCAATGTTTAATTTTTAAAGTGATTCTTCACCATTGAGTGATACGGCCAACCAGTTGGAGGTATGCTCTCTATTGAGTGCCGTTCTAGTTTTAGAGATGTTTTTGCGACAAAGTGATATGTTTCTACACAAAGGCACTTCCGTAGGGTCTATCAAAATGCAAGAATTCCACAATATAAAACCCTGAAAGGTATCTAATCTACTATAAATGGACGTTGTGTGTGTGTGTGTGTGTGTGTGTGTGTGTGTGTGTGTGTGTGTGTGTGTGTGTGTGAGGCACGTTTTTGTGGAGTTCTACTGCAGCTTTCTGATGTGGAATGTGATACACCAAAATGATCATTATGATATCCTGGGTTGATTAGGCTGATTACCCACATAATTATCCGGAAAAATTCCCATGTTTTAAACGCATGCCTTGTTAAGGTGTATAGAGCAGCTTAATAGGTCATTCCACGGCATGGCATTCCAATTACAAAATAAATAACAAAAACAATTACAACATTGTAACAACACATGTATTAATTAATAGTAATAATATTAACAACAATAATGATAGAAGTATCATTTGTCAATAATAATAACGAACATGTAATAATCCCCCTCCACCCACACCCTGGCCCAAGCACATCTGGGCTTGGTGAAAAGTAGTACAGTAGGCAGGTATGCTACAAGGCCGTGAAGACCAATGAAAATTTGGTCCAATGGACCAATGGGTCCAGTAGTTGTTGAAACGTTTTCAGACACCTGAAGTGTGAAAGACGAAATTAAATGACAGTGTTCGAAAACCTTCAGAGAGAACACCCGTCACAATAGAGGATGTAAGAGAAGCTTTGCAGGCTTCTCTGAAAAAGTCAACACTCAGATTTGCATAGATGGTGGGAACTTCTCGCACGACTGTTGGCAGAATCATACACAACGATCTGAAACCGTATCCGTACAAGATACGGTTACTGGACCACCAGACCAAAATAAATAAGAGAGAAGAAAGAAATAAGACGGACGGACTACCCATGGTCTCCATACTGACCTACTCCCCGGATCTGTCTCCTTCCACTACTACCTATGGAGTTCCCTCAAAGATAAAGTCTACGAAAACAACCCACACACACTACAGGATTAGAAAAATAACATCAGACAGGAAATCAGATGTGTACCAGCTACACCTCTCAGATGAGTCATGGACAACTTCAGTGTCCGTGTAGCAGCTGTATCTCAAACTACCCATGGCCAAACAAAATTGACATCCATGGTGCTTGGATTGAGCACGTCATCAACGAATAATGACATCGCTCCTTATTGCATTTCACGATAATATGATAACCAAAAATTTAACAAGTTCTGTGTATTATTAGACAAAAACAAACAAAATTGACATCCATGGTGCTTGGATTGAGCACGTCATCAACGAATAATGACATCGCTCCTTATTGCATTTCACTATAATACGATAACCAAAAATTTAACAAGTTCTGTGTATTATTAGACAAAAACAAACAAAATTGACAAATTTTACTTTTACTACTCACTCACCGCAGGCAGGTAGGTGGTCTTTCTGCCTTCTACCGACTCCTCTCCGGCCTTGCACCCCCAGCTCTCTCTGTGCTCTGTCCCCCAAATATTCCTACAGGTCGCACAAGATCTGCCAGCAACCCTCTGATGGTTAAACTGCCGAAATCAAGGCTCTCTGCTCACCTTCACTCTTTCATTCCTCTTTTCTCCCGCCTCTGGAACAAACTCCCTCACTCCCTTCAATCCCACTCCTCCCTCCAGGTCTTTAAAACAGCTGTTCACCACCATCTCTTATCTTCCCCCATCCAAAACCTTGATCTTTTCTACCCCCGCTAATTCACCCCAGATCCACCTTGTTTGAAATTCCAACTTCTTTCCTGGAAGTCCTGGCAGTGTCCATATGTTTTATACCTCTCCCACCGCCCCCTTCCCATGCCCCCCCCCCCCCCAAAGCCCTCGCCCTCTCTCAGATCTCTCGATGTCTCCATGTCTCCATGTCTCTCGGTCCCTGCTCTCAAATGTTGTGTTTGTGTTCTTCCCCCTCTCTCCCCATCTTGTCTACCGCTCCCGATGTTATATGTTTTATGTGTCGGTTTGTCTTTCTGTGTGATTAATGTTCGCTCTTTCACGAGCCTCGATCTTGTATACAAAAAAAAAAAAAAAAAAAAAAAAAAAAATGTTGTACCGTAGTTAATTAAAAAGTTGCACATAATTTTGGACCGCACTGTATATTACCCATTTACCCATGTCTCAACACAAAATTATCCATTCTTTGGCTGGATGGACCATCAAGAGGAAAAATAAAAGATTTTTAGGGAATTGAACCATTGATGGAATAACCTCACCATTGAGCCAGACTCCTGGGGGAACCCAGCGGAAACTGAAACCTGTTGTGGTGCAGTGTCAGCAGGGAGGGCTGCACCGTAGAGCATGCAATAGTTCTTTTTTTTTTTTGGGTTGGACACCTTAAGGGTGTACTACTGGTGAAAAATTGAGAAAACTACATAGGTACCTTTGAGAGGCCTTTACACAAAAACAAAGTCAAGTTAATATCTAATTTTCAGTTTTTCTTGAAAGATATAATCTTGGCTTTCACTCAGACCAGTTTCAACGCTTCTTTGTCTTATTACATGCATATAATTTGCATAAATTAGACCGTCAATAAAAAACAAGTAAAAACAAAGAACACATTTCTACTTCTATCTTCTATGTCACCTATCATTCTTTTCACACAAAACTTGGTACATGTATTATACATGTGTTACTCTACTACCTGATGAGAGGATTTTGTGAAATTATGTCAAATGTTCACTAATTAGCTAATTATGCCAATTACCAGATAAAACTTGGTTGTCCTTCAATAAATCCACAATGGCTACTCCTATAAACAAAAGCCTTCATCATTTTAAAGGAAGTGATATTCTGAATATCCTGTCCAAATTTCAGCCCAAAAGAATGATGCAAATTAAAGTTATAACAAATTTCATGCAAAATATTATATTGAATTGAATTGAAATTTGAATTTTTCAATATTTAGGGGTACTTCTATGACCTCTAATAGAATGATTCTTGTTTATAAGACTATAAGGAAACTGTTCAGCTAAAAACAAAAAAATCAAAAAAAAAAAATCACCTGTTCACCAGTACTACACCCTTAAGCTGGCTGTCCTGTCTGCATTTAGGTTGGAGACAATCAGGGATTTCTTTTTTGTGTTGTTGAAAATATTAGGCCAATATGTGCAGTGCCAGATTAAGTCACAGGCAAGTTAGGCCATGGCCTAAAGCCCATGCTTGAAAACAGGTTACGCTCCACTGTTGCCCACGATCGATTGTGCCACCTTTCTATTTTGGCCATTGAATCGGCCATTACTCGAACATGGATTTTGGTGACATTATGGATGATTCTGCTCATAGCAGAGCTCATAAAAGGGCAGTATATCTGTGCTATGATCTATGTTTTCCAGAAATATTATTATTTAGTTATCTCAATGAGAATTTGAACTTAATTGGTCATTCAAGGAGTGAAATGGGGGGTAAATGCCATGCTAGTACCCAGTTCCTAAGCAGCATTTATTTTTGCATGGCTATGTCCATTTCTAGAGTTAGGAGTAATGTGATTTCTTTTATTGTGTAATAAAAACTTTTTCCTTGCAGAAATCTTGGCTTTTTCTCATGCCTACCTCATGGCCTCTCTCTCGGTCTCCCTTAAAACATTGAAAATAGCCTAGGGCCCCACAAACCCTTAATCTGGCCCTGGACATGGGCTGGGACCATGGCCAAATTACCTGCTCGGGGGTTGATATATCATGAGCACCTGCAGTTAGGTGGGAGTGCTGGCATTTTGACTGCAGCATTCTTCGAGAACTTGATTTATCGTGAAACAAGTTGGAGTCTGGGCTGACGGGACAGCTTGGAGGTGTCTCGTTTGGGTTTGATTCCCAGTCTGGCTATAAACCGTCAACCTGACGATTTGCAAGCATGGCGATGCGCCAGTAGGTATGGCATCCTTCGGAGAAGGTGTCGAACCAGGTGCCCTGTCTGGTAAGCATTCAGTGGCAGTCATTCGAGATGGCATGTGGTACCTTTCAAAAAGAGCAGGCCATTTGGTGCTGGTTCCATGGACAAATTATAGATCGCTTCCCTGATCGACAAGGGATTCTGCATCATCAGCAAAGCCGTGCCCACTGAAAAAAGATGCAACCAGCCGTCAGATTGCTGCATACGTTTGAATGAATGCTCGAACTCCAATAAATACATACGTGTGTTTCTGTCGTGTCGAATTCAAGGTTACTAGGTGGTCCGGTTATGAGAGCGTCGACCATTTTTAAAAATAATCATTCCAAATGGAGGATGCGCCCACCCATCCCACCCATTAATAAGGTAGTTTCATGGTTACTCAGGATATTCACAAACGGGGAATCAACCGCGACAGAAAAAGTCAAAGCTCTTGGATTTTTGTCGGAATCGATTTTAGAACATCCGCTCTTGCACCTATTCCTGGAAATATTTTACTTCCAGCTCCTCTGGGTTCATTCACCTCTGTTCCGTGGCTTGTAATCTGTTAATGCCTCATTGCTAAGTAAACTACAAGTAATCCTCAATTACATGGAACTCATCTTGACGTACCAACATCGAAACAACGTGCCTTACTTACGAGGAATCTTTAACGCCGAGTATGTTTTACACCGTGCAGCAGAGTTTTGATTGTCCGCTAACGGAAATGACAGTACTGCTTTAAAAGGCACAGAATGCAAAACATGAAACTTTTTGAGCGAGCTCACTGGCATAGGCCGCGCACAGCGGGGGCCATTGTGCCGGGGCCTGCGCGGTCCGCACAGAGCCGCCATTGTGTGCGTGGTCGGAGAAAGCCTAATCAACCCTAGCTGTGCTCAGCTGAGGGAAAAGCTACAGCCAGGTCGAGGTTAAACCGAACTTGATTTGATTCGATGTGATGTGGAATTTCCGAACGGTATTGTCGCGACACGGGGTTGTGGCACGCTCCCAGAGATCCGATCCACTATCTCAGGGAAGGCTGCGCCATGGCTCCCAATGGCTCCAAACGTCACCCTCGCTGCGATGCAGTTGCAAGAATGGCCGAGCGGATAAGCCTTTGCAATGGCAATCGTTAACTTTACCCCGGTTGATACTGATAGTCAACTTTTTGTACGAAGGCCGCACAAAGGATGAAGCTATTAGTCCGGTTACAAAATACAAAATACTTTATTATATTAGTTTAACATAGTATGTACACGCTACAATAATCCCAGTTATAAAAGGTACCCAGGTCAGTAGTTAATTAATAGTAACTTACCTAACTCATCCACCTAGTTTTGTCATAATCCGTCCACAACTCTTTGCAATATCATGCTATATATCGTTTTTGGACCTATCAGTCAATGGTGAAGAATCACTTTAAAAAAATTTTTTTTTAAATCATATCCGGATTCAGATCTTCACCAAAATCGAATCGATTCGTCTTTGTCACACACTCAACCTCTCCATCAACCCAAATTCGTCCATGACTTTTTGAGATCTCGAAGTTGAGAATATTCATCCACAATGACTAACACCTTCGGTAGAGGAGGTAAACAGAGCAGCTGTGTATATGTCCTTCCATCACGGTTTATTCTAAAGGGTTCCTGCTGTCGTAGAACAATAAAAAATAGTACTGTTAGAAAAGTCATAATGGATTTACTTGCTTGGGAGGCCAATAATTAATTTACTTGGAACAAAAATTGTGGTACGTGGTCATTTAATCACAAAAATGACTGTTATAAAAGCCCGTCTTTTGGAATGGAAGAAGAAGAAGAAGTGGGACCTAGAGCTTTAACGTAGCGGTTCCAACAGTATGGCAGAAGAACAAACCGTGACGGACATGGAAGGAGCACACAAAATGATATATACAGTAGGCTACTGTAGTAATACTTCTCAAAGCAATAGAAAAACATATAATAGTACACGGAAGAGCACAAAGACATCAACAACCATGATAGCAACAACAACAACAACATAAGCTGCGATAAAAGATCCTTTTTTTCATGAGTTTCGCTTCATTTTACATCTTCACCGAGACTCACAGATAGATATGGAATATGTTTTTTAAAGTTTTTTTAGATACAGAATCGAGGCTCGTGTAAGAGCTAACACATTGAACATGAAAACATGCGCAGACGCACAAAACATGCAATGAAGGGAGCGGGAGACAAGAGGGGGAGAGAGAGGGAAGCACACAAGCACAACAACAGAAGAGAACAGGGACGTCGGGAGATCTGTGGAAGGGGGAGGGCTGGGGAGGAGGGAGGGGTACACGGAATAAAGCCAATGAACACTACGAGGAATTTCACTATTAGGAATTTCAGGAAAGGAGTTGGGGATTGAAAGAGGTGGATTTGTGGTGTTTTAACGGGGGTAGAAAAGATCAAGGTTTTGGATGGGGAAAGACAAGAGATGGTGGTGAACAGCTGTTTTAAAGACCTGGAGGGAGGAGTGGGATTGAAGAGAGAGCGTGGAGATTGAGAGAGTGGAGTGGAGCAGTAAAGAAGAGAGTGTAGTTTGATCATTGAACTGACGCAAACGAATGAATATAACAATTATTAGTCAGGTTCACTATGTCAATAAATTATATTTCGTTCAAAATCATGGTAGATTAGCAAACCTATACATTTTTGGAAAGGTTATAGCATAAAGAAACTAAAAATCAATGTTTACATTTGGAGAGATACCTGTATGGCGGCCATTTTGGATTTTCAAAATGGCCACTGTAAAATACATATTTTGTTCTATTTCTGCCTCTAATTACCCTAAAAACTTTTTAAAATATACTAAACCTATATTTTCAGGGACAAGGAATCCAATGAAAGTATCAAATTAGTGCTATGGGGAATGGTAAGACACGAATCAAAGGTTTTGAATTGCAAAATACTGTCTTTATATTCGCGATAAGTTGCATAATCAAATACATGTTATCATTTTGTACAGGCAGTTAATAACATCGAAATGTGTCACAATAATTCATATCACCAAACATACACAGGCAGTCAGCAAAATCATATATACACATGCGGTCAGTATAACTTCACATCTACACAGGCAGTCAATGACAAAATATACACAGGCAGTCAATGGCATCAAACATACACGATTACAGAATATGCCATTTAGAGTTCGTCATCACTGTCCTGTGTGTCGTATCCGACAATATAGTCCGCATCGTTTTCACAGTCAGTTCCACACAAGCAAAGGTCGGTCAAATTGATTGGCAAATCGAATTGGTCGAATGGTCGATCGAATCGAATTCGATGAATCGAATCGAATCGAATCGATCGAATGGTCGATCGAAGCGATTGGTCGAATGGAATTGGTCGATTAGTCGAATTGGTCGATTGGTCGAATCGAATTGGTCGGAATTGGCAAATGTAAACATTGATTTTCAGATTTTCCATGTAATAACGTTTCCAAAAATGTATAGGTTTGCTAATCTACCATGATTTTGAACGAAAAAACATAGTGAACCTGACTATATATGCGATTCTTCTACGAGTGTCGACGGAACAAGACCTCTTAAAAAACACGATGCTCAAGTGAAGCGCCCTAATGTGCTGACTGCTGACGGCGTGTCCAAGTGAAACTCAATATAGCTCACTCTCATAGAAGCCTGCGCTGCTGGAAATCTGTTGCTTTAACCTGGAAATGACTTCACAGCAGCTTAATGGCCTGCTGCGCACACTCGACCCAGGATCTTATGGAAGAGACCAAAAGGACCACATCTGTTGTGTTCCTCAATGCATAGAAAAGCCCAAAAGATTCATCAGCAGGGCCCATGAGTGATTTAATTACTTAAAAATAAAATTCGCTTTGGTTGATTCAAAGTTAACGTCCTTGGTAATCGCTTTTACTGAAAATTAGTTTAACCAAAGGCAGCAAGCACTTTCCTGATGTAAGAATTTGAGATTGAAACACTGATGTTGTGTTGAAATCCCCAACATTCATTGTTATCTCTTATATTTTAACGAACATAAGTTATTACTACGATTTACATAAGAAGACCGGTTAATAATGGCCTTGAATATGAGATTAAGTTTAGTCATGCAGGAATTGTAGGTCAAGCATTTCACAATGCTGCCCATCTGCTTCCATGCTGAGAATTGTCTTGGGGATTCATCGTTGACTCTTTACTGTGAACAGTCCCTCCCTCTCCTTCCACACCACTCCCTTTACCCCCCAAACTATAAGTCTACTTAAAGTCTTGTTATTATGACGTCATGCACCAACTCGTGCTTTTGATCTATTTATGTATTATTGTTCTGTTTTGAAAGTTTTTCATTCTTTGGAAATGTATGTATGTATTTGTATATATATATATATATATATGTATATATATATATATATATATATATATATATATATATATATATATATATATATATATATATATATATATATATATATATATATATATATATATACAGTATATATATATATGTATATATATATATATATATATATATATATATATATATATATATATATATATATATATATATATACAGTGCATTCAGAAAGTATTCAGACCCCTTCACTTTTTTCACATTTTGTTATGTTGCAGCCTTATGCTGAAATCGTTTAAATTCATTTTTTCCCTCATCAATCTACACTCAATACCCCATAATGACAAAGAGAAAACAGGATTTTAGAAAGTTTTGCAAATTTATGAAAAAGAAAAAATTGAAATATCACATTTACATAAGTATTCATACCCTTTGCTATGACACTTGAAATTTAGCTCAAGTGCCTCCCATTTCTCTTGATCATCTTTCAGATGTTTCTCCACCTTCATTGGAGTCCACCTGTGGTAAATTCAATTGATTGGACATGATTTGGAAAGGCACACACCTGTCTATATAAGGTCTCACAGCTGACAATGCATGTCAGAGCAAAAACCAAGCCATGAGGTCGAAGGAACTGCCTGAAGAGCTCAGAGACAGGATTGTGTCGAGGCACAGATCTGGGGAAGCCTACAAAAAAAATTCTGCTGCATTGAAGGTTCCCAAGAGCACAGTGGCCTCCATAATTCTTAAATGGAAGAAGTTTGGAACAACCAGGACTCTTCTTAGAGCTGGCCGCCCGGCCAAACTGAGCAATCGGGGGAGAAGGGCCTTGATAAGAGAGGTGACCAAGAACCCGATGGTCACTCTGGCTGAGCTCCAGAGATCCTGTGTGGAGATGGGAGAAACTTCCAGAAGGGCAACCATCACTGCAACACCCCACCGATCTGGGCTTTATGGCAGAGTGGCCAGACGGAAGCCTCTCCTCAGTGAAAGACACATGAAAGCCCACAGAATCTTGTTTCTCACAGTCTGAGAGTCCTTTAGGTGCTTTTTTGCAAACTCCAAGCAGGCTTTCATGTGTCTTTCACTGAGGAGAGGCTTCTATATATATACTAGACGACCCATGACCCGTTGGGTCAATGTCAGTTTGAATAGATATGAGAATAGAACTAAAGCGAACGCTGGACATCATCAGGGAGATTATTTGGGCCAGCCAGCCATAAGGCTCACCTCTCCAGCGTTCTAAATCACTTACCTGTGACACGTGATTTCGGCCCTTATCTCCGATCACGTTTTTTTTTTTTTTTTTTTTTTAGAAAAAACACGCGACCCGTGGACTACCACGATTTTGTTGTCAGAGGACACTTCTGATGACGATGTTCTTTGGCGACGATCCTCCATTTACATAAACTCGCACGTTCTCTTTCCTCTTCCCTCGACTGAGCGCCACATACAGCTGACCATGCTGGAAGACCGGTTTCTCCAGGTAGACCAGCACATTCTCCATAGTTTGCCCTTGCGCCTTATGGATCGTCATTGCGAAGCAGGATTGTATGGGGAACTGGCAGCGCTGCAAAGGGATATCCTCAGCTTCTGACAGATTTAGTCGGATCCGAGGGAGCATTACAGTTTCGCCTTCAAACGTTGAACTTATGATCCTCGCAACTATAATATTTCGAAGCATGTCCTCAACAATCATGCGCGTCCCGTTGCAAAGTTTCGGAGGGTCCAAGTTCCGCATCAAAATGATAGGGGATCCTTTTTTGAGCTCGAGGTTGTGCGGCGGCAATCCCGAGACTTCAACGGATTCTAGGAATTCCGTTGGGAAGTGCGTCGCATCAGTACCCTCAGTCACACTGTTGAACGCAGCATACTCCTTGCTAGCACCAGGGAACCTTGTGATGCATCTTGAATTGATGTTTCGCATCATATCGTTGAGGGGCACTAATATAGACCTTGCTGAAAAAACCTCCATCGGATTTGCGAATGATGGATATATGGTATCGATGCACTCATCGAGCCCACTCGCTGTCAGCAGTATATCCTCTGGCAAATCTATCTCATCATCCGCATTTTTCTCGATTCTATCCTCGCCGATGTCGAGCAAAAATCTTGAAAACTGCCCACTTCCGTCGGTCAGTCGCATATTAGTTCTCAAGTGAAACATTCCAAAGCTCTGCCATAAGTAGGACTTCTTTATACCGCATTCTCAACGTCAGCATCACACCCTCTTTTCACCACGGGCAGAAGTTGACGGAAATCACCACAGCATATCGTCAAGATCCCTCCAAAAGGCTCGTCTTTGTCACATACATCATGCAACGTGCGATCCACAGCCTCGAAACTCTCTCTCCTGATCATAGGACACTCATCCCACACGATGAGTTTTGTACTTCGAAAGAGGTCTGCGATAGTGGAATTTTTATCGATGTTGCATACGCCATCTTCCCTCGGTGTCAGAGGGATTTGGAACCTTGAGTGCGCTGTTCTTCCACCAGGCATGAGGGTAGCAGCTATGCCAGATGAGGCCACTGCAAGGGCAACTTCTCCACTCGCTCTCACTTTAGAGAGAATCAGGTGAAATAAGAAACGTCTTCCCTGTGCCTCCAGGCGCGTCAATGAAAATCATTGATGACTGATTCGTGCGGATGTTGCTATTCGCGTCCATAGACGTGAGGTGTGATTCGTTGTCCGCATCCGTAGCGCCTTTGGAGGGTTGATACGACATTCTTCCTGCAAATAGTATTGTGTTTGTGCTATCGTTTTGCCGATCATCAAATGACAAATAAATTACATTGTGAAAATTAAAGATTTCAAATAAACCTATTTAAAGTGTATGCGCATATAAATAATTTTTAAAATCGAAGAAATATCTCTCGGTAATTTCCTGAAACATATTTTACTTCCGGGTAATAATGTTGAATGAAATAACGAAGATATATACTGTATGCCTGTTATTTTAGGCGGTGTATTTTCGTATATCAACGTGGCGCGATTTTTAAAATATATCTCTGCAATTTCCCGTGTGTGCGTGAATGTTCTCAATTATTTCTTTTACCGAGTCTAAAACCATCGATAAAAATGAAATCATATGGCGAGTTAGATTGAACATAAAGGCGTGAAACAGACTCAATGGCCTTGAAGATACAAGCCTTTCAGAATTCATTTCGTTCTATAAACGGAAACTTTCATCGGATTTTCTTCCCGTTTTTTTTCAACCGAGTCTAAAACTATGTTAGCGACTGTGAAAAATGAAATGATATATCGAATTTGATTTGAAATAAAACTGAGAGAGAGAGAAAGACACCACGGGCCTACAAAACAGGCCTCAAAGCTATGCGAGTTAATAAAATGGTGGATATTACTACTCTCTCAAAGGGGTAAGCCACGCCCCCGGACCGATCGAATGTTACACACAAACACGCAAGATTTCAATTTTATAATTATATAGATATCTGTGCAGTGTCTGTGTTGTGTTGTGTTGTCTTGTCACTGAACTACTCCCTCAAACTTTTGTGAAATCCTACCAAACTTCTGGTATGCTCATATCTCTCCTGTCGGTATGTCCTAAGGGTATTTGTTTTGAAAAAATTTCCAATATACTGTATATATATATTTTTTGGGACTTTTTTCATGAAACTTTTTTATTTTCAACTTAAGTTTTCAACTTCAATTGTTTATAAAATGTGATATCACGTATATTACAAATACATTTGTGCAAAATAATTGTTTGAATTATGATTGGTTTAAACCATGACAAAACGGCAACTCGGGTGCAGTCATTTATCTATATATCTACACATCTGGGCAGTGTCTGTGTTGTCACTTAACGACTCCCACAAACTTTTGTTTCCGTGGTTGTGGTGTTTTTAATAACGTTGTGGTGGTTTTGAATCACGTGGTGGTGAGGTATTTTGAATTATGTGGCGGTGAGGTGTTTTTAAATGACGTGGTGGTGCGGTGTTTTTAAATCACATGGTGGTGAGGTGTTTTGAATTACGTGGTGGTGAGGTATTTATAATTATGTGGTGGTGAGGTGTTTTGAATTAGTTGGTAATGAGGTGTTTTAAATCACATGGCGGTGAGGTGTTTTGAATTACGTGGTGGTGAGGTGTTTTGAATTACTTGGTGGTGAGGTGTTTTTAAATGACGTGGTGGTGAGGTGTGTTTTTAATTTTGTGGCTCTGAGGTGTTTTTATAACGTGTTTTATGGCTGTGAGGTGCTTTCAATTTCGTGGTGGTGAGGTGTTTTTAATTTCGTGGTGGTGAGGTGTTTTAAATTACTTGGTGGTGAGGTGTTTTGAATGATGTGGTGGTGAGGTGTAATCGTCCCAAACTTCCAGTCTGCACCTACCCCTCCCCTATGTATGTGCTGAGGGGTTCTTTCTTGAAAAAAAAACATTCAACCTGAATCTTCAACCTAAATTGCCTATAAAAATGTAATATCACAAACACAGCAAATACATTTGTGCAAGGTAATTGTTTGTATTTTGATTGGTGTAAATCATGACAACACAGCAACTCAGGTACAGTCATTATCCTCAGATAAAATAAGCCCGTTCCTCAGTAACGACGCTTGGTGAGGTGAGCCAAGCTAGTGTGTGTGTGTATATATATATATATATATATATATATATATATATATATATATATATATATATATATATATATATTGTTGCGAATATGGAATTTGGCCTCCATATCCGCTTGTAAATATTCCCCTATTTTCTCCGATACTCCCCAACTCTCCCTTACCCCATTCCCTAGTCCCATTGTCTGTAAACAACACCCATTAGAGCCGATCTTCCCCTTCATCCCCCCATTAAATGTCGTGCCCAGGTCCCCCGCACCACACGTAGACAATTATAGGACATCTTGCTAGTTATTCTTAATCTATGTCAGTTAAGGACTTGTTTCCATTAATTATGACTCTTCGTTGCACCAGAATGTGATTATATGGCACCTGTTAGGAAGTTTAGGACCTCCCCATACCTCTCCGCATCTCTTCCCCATGAAGAAGCGCCAACTACAACAACAACAACAAAAGAGGGGGGCGGCGCGGTGACGGCATGGGGAGTGGGCGTCCTCCTTCCGGCTCGGTTAGCCACCATTGACCACGCGCTCCACGGGGTTACCACGAAGGGGCTCCCTGTCGGCCCCTCGTCAAGGGCGGAGCCGGTAACCCCCGCACCCAATGAGAAGCCATGGGCCGATGCCATCTGGGGCGGCGCTAACGAGCCGAGGGCGTGTCACTCCCCGCCGGATATATACGCGGCCCCGCGCCGGACGTGAGGGAAGATGCGCCCCGAGCTTGGAAGGAAAAGACGCCACCCTCCCGAGCGCTGAGCGACCTCCCCAGCTTGAGACCAAAGTCGCGACCCACAAGCGCTGTGATACCTTCACGCATCTCTGGACACCACCGTACGTGATTCTGTCCCTGAGCCAGGTGCACCTGAGCCATCGCGACCTGCCTCCCCTTTTCATCAACCCCCGTGTGAGTCAGCATTTTGTCCCGTGTGTCTGTCGTCTGTCCGGGGATAATATAAGAGTGTGTCTAAGTGCCTGTCTTCCTGTAATATACCTCTAGCCCCTGTAATCTAACCTTTTTCCGTACGAATATACTTGAGAATCGAAACCCTGGTGTCGTATTGTGTCATTATAACCCAGCCGGGTGTCTTCTCTTTCCTATTGAGCCAGCGTAGCGCGATTAGTCAACATTCGGGCACAATCGGGTAACTTGTACGGATACGGCGGCCATCCCGCTCGGCCCACCATACCATCAAAGTCGTATCTGTAACAATTGGTGTCAGGAGTGGGATTCGAGGCCCGACCAAATTTTGAAGGAAAAAAAAAAACGAATAGAGGAAAAAAAAAAATTTGGTCAAAATTTGGAGCGGCCGAAATTTGTTTTGTTTTACGAAACTCGAATTTTGCAAGTCGCGCTATGGCGGATCAAGACAGCTGGGGTCCGGTAAAGGAGAGTGAGGTAGGGTCGATCCAGGACCAAAATGAGGGACAGGAGGAGAGCGAAGCAGTGAGGGCGGCAGGTTCGCAAAATAGCGCCGTCACGCACGAAGAAGCGGGCGCGCAAAATGGCGCCTCGCTGATCACCGCGCCAGCGACCGTGGCAGCGCCCCCGATGGATTGGGGCCTTTTTTTCATACAAATGAAGGCCCTTATGGCCCAGAATAGCGAGAAAATGAGGGAGGAAACGAGGGCTAATAATGAGCGATTGGGTGAGCGGTTGGGAAACCGGATGGATGCTCAGGGTGAGCGATTGGAGGGCCAAATGGGGGTAATGAGGGACGAAGCGAGGGGTACCAGTGAGAAGTTAGACAATAATTTTGAGGAGTTAGACAAGAAAATTGAGAAGTTAGACAATAATTTTGAGGAGTTAGACAACGGGATAAAAGAAGTAAAGAATGGGTTAACGGGGGTAGAAAACAGAATGGCCGCTCAAGAGAATCAAATGGAAGGGATGCAAAAAGGGTTAGAGGGGTTAGAAAACAGTATGGAAGGCAAATTGAGGGACATGAGGGACCAAGCGGAAAGGGAAGTTAAACAAATGGAGCAGCAGATAGAGGGGGTCAGAATGGGGGTAGAAACCAAACTGGATGCTCACAGGGAGGAAATGGAGCAGATGAGGGTGGCATCTGGGCAGGAGATGCAAGTGATGGGAGAGGAGATCAGAAGAGGAGTGAGTGAGGAGGTCGGAGGAGTGCGCGAGGAGGTGAGGCACTGTAAGGAGCACATGGAGAAGGAGGTGAGAAAGGGGACTGTAAAGTTACAAGGGGGCATAGAGGACCTGACGCAGGAGGTGGAGCAGCTGACGGTGGGACAGACGGAGTTAGTGGAGCAGGTTCAAAGGAACACTGCGGTATTAGGAGGTTTAAAGGCGACACAGAAAGAACTAAAAGATGACTTGGTAGCGACGAAGAGGGAATGTCAGATGGTACGTGAGGGACTGACAACGAGGTTGGACGAGGTGATAGAGGTAATGGAGACGAAGGACCGGCAGGTGAGGACGCACCTGGAAACGGTCAAGGTAGCCTTGGAGGACGAGCTTGAGGAGACGTACCGGGGAATAAAAGAAGTGAAGCACAAATTAGAAGAAGTGGAAGAAGGGATGAGCGAAATTAAGAAGCGACGGAGAGGGGATAAGAAAGAAATAAAAGAGGAGATAAAAGAATTGGTCCAAAGTCTGTGTTTGGATCGTGATGATGTGCTCATTAACCGGATGAGGGATTCGCAGGTGATGGAGGAGAAGCGAAGAGGAAGAGGACCCGGTGTAAGTGGTGACCAATATGGTCGTGCGTATGATGCGCCAGGGGATTTAATAAGCTTGGGGGTCGAGATAGACCCGGGTGTTCGTGAGAGGCCGTTGGTGAAGTGTGCGACAGGTCTGGTGTGCGAAAGAGGAGGTGTGCGAGAAAGTCCGACTCTGGGGTGTGTGAGGAAAAAGTGCGTGCCAGGGAGTGAGTGTGCTGGCGAGAGTGAGTCGGTCGTAGCGCGTGTGCGAGGGAGCACGTGGAAGCGCGGTGTGGTGAGTGTTACAGAGGGTGTGACGGGAGAGTGTGCGCGAGAAAGGTGTGTGACGGACAGGTGCATGAGGAAAGAGTGCGCTGTCAGAAGTAAGGAAGAGTGTCCACCTGTGGTGAGTGTTACAGAGGGTGTAACGGGAGAGTGTGCGCGAGAAAGGTGTGTGACGGACAGGTGCATGGGGAAAGAGTGCGCTGTCAAGAGTAAGGATGAGTGCGTTGTCAGGAATGGAGGTGAAAGTAGTGAGAGTGACATGGAGCGTGAGTTAGTTGTGACAGGTGAGCGAGGATGTACACCTGGAATAGAAGGATGCACACCTGGAATGGTAGAGCGTGAGTGGGAATGCACGCTGGAGTTAGTGGTGAGGCACGTGATTGGGTGTGCGAATGAGGGCACACCTGTGATTGTCACAGAGGAGGTGACTGAGGAGGGGGCGCGAAGAGGTGTTTTGGTGAGGTGTGCGACCAACGAATGTGTGCCAAAGTGTTCGGTGGTCAGGTGTGTGACCAAGGCTGTGAGTGGAATGAGGGTACCTGGGTGTGTAAGGAAAGGTACGAGGAGCATGGGCACGGCTGGATGTGTGAGCAAGGAACGGGCTGCGGGGTGTAAGCGTCCAGGTGAAGCATCGACGTTACACGGGTTAGAGGTTAGAGCGACTTTTAGCCGAAGCAGGCCCTCGGTGCGTGCCGGGCCTCGCTTTGAACGGCCGCGTCCAGGCTCCACTAGGCGGAGCTGGCAGCCCGATAGGAAGGGTCGTTATGGCGACCACTTTTTGGTGAGACGTGCCGGCAGGTCGAGATCGGGGCATTGGATGGCTCCGTGCCGAGATGGTGCGTGGGATCTCGGCACGGGTGAGCCCCCGTCCCTGCACCGAATGCCGGACGCATCCAGCCGCTGGCACAAAACAACCAGCATCCATTGCTTGGCTTTACGAAGCCGGGCTTTGGACAGGAATTGGCGCACGGAGAGGTATTAGTGAGTAGACTGGGTGATGAGGTTAGTGTTTTGGACCCAAAATTGGAGAAAAACAAAATTTGATGATTGGCAAGGGATTGGCAGTAGTGATTGGCAGATGATGGGCAGTGATTGGCAAATTTTTGATTTATTGAAATTTGATGTGCAAAATTGGTAGTGAGAGACCCCCGATGTGGTGGGATGGCAAATCCACCATCCTTCCCATGGGGGGGCAAAGGAGCAATAGTTTATGGGGTGTATGGCAGTGAAAACTAGCCCGGGTGGGTTAGGTTATATTGATAGGGATCTAGAGAAGATGACCTTAGGTGACGTTAAGTTTAGTTAGTGACTGATACCTGTAGTGGGGACGCAGGTAGATTAGTATGGATGATAATGACGAGGGAGCGCAATAGTTTAAAGGGACGACTGGGAAGCGCAAGTTTCAGAAGGGAGTAGTTAGCTGAGATGATGCCGTGTTTGTGAGAATTGAACAGGTGTGATTGCACAGGTGTGCAACTGGACAGGTGTGTGGAGCAGTGTGTGAGTAATGAGTGTTGTGGATCAGCGCGAATGCGCTTGGGGAGAGAAGGGTGCAGGTGGCACCAGGTGTGAGAGCACAGGTGTGCAGGTACAGGTGTGTGGAGAGAGTTGGAGTAAGTGGTACGGAGTGGTGTGCATGGTGCGAAGGTGTGAATGGGGGAAGAGTGGACCCCCATCACGGATACCCGGGGTGGGTAGTGTAAGTGTTAGGTAGAGGGTGCAGGTAAATTGTGGTTGGATATTGGCATTTGTGGTGCGGTTGCAGAATGGTGTTGTGAATGGGTGCATTAGTGTTGTGGAAATGGCTGGGCGTGTAGCCTGTTAGTGTGTGTAGTTGGTTGGGCACTCCACCACTGTGAGGATGTCGGCCAGGTGAGGCCGCAGGTGGGCTCTGGGAGCCGGTAGTTGTGAGTGGGTGCCTGAGGATCCCGGGTGTGGATCGGGCAGCCCAGTGCCAGAGAGGGCACGGAGTGGGGAGAGAGCCAGAGGGCCTTCCCCAGGTAGTTAGGTTAGGGTGAGGAGCAGGTAAGCTCGGAGGCAACTGCAGTGGTGGAGGTGTGCAGGTGGGTAGACCCACTGGGAGAGGTACACGCCGCAGCCCAGAAATTGTGCGAGGGCACCGGGAGATGAATCGGGGGAGTGAGACCCCAAATTGAAGAGCACCACAGTTTGGCCAATGGGAATTGGTTTTTAGAACCCATAGTGTAAGAGGGCCAATGGTTTGGCCGGAGAAAGCCCCCGGGTAGTGTAAAGTTGTTAAAGTCATTTAGGAGATAGTTAGGATTGATGAACCTGTCGCACCATACGCAGCCACTTGCCTGTGGTGATGATGATGACTCCACACCTGTGTTTTCTTTGTTTGTTGCAGGAAATGAGATTGCTGTGAGGATTTGTGAGACGCATCACGACGTGGATGAGACATTGGGGTGATTCCATCTCTCCCTCCCTAGGAGGGACTGATGATGAATTGGTGATGGCAAATTTTGATGTTCAGTTGGAGATGGCAAATTTTGATGAGAGTTGAAAATGGCAAATTTGATTGGTTAGGAGGGAGAGAAGACGAATTTGGTATATGGGAGGAACGGGGAAGACAGTAGGGATGTTTGTTGATTTGTAAAGTAGATGTTTATGAGTAGTGTTGTGTTGTGTGGATGCAGTAAGGGGTAAGGGAGGGGCCATGTAGGTTACCTGGTGGGGGGGGGGGCGTACGATAGGAACGTACCTGTCTCACCTGGTTCCCATGTGCCCCCAGTGTGCATTACCTTACATTGCGTGCACTTTTGCGCCCTTACCACCTTACTCACTTGTCTGCTTCTTTTGTCTCCCACCTCCGAGGATCTGGCTTTGGGGTAGAGAGAGAGGAGAGAGAGGTGCTGGCTGCGCAGTTGTGGGCCTGCACTTTCGCTGTTCGCTGCCTGGATCGGTACACCATATGGACCGCAATGTTTGTGGCCACCCACAATGGACCGCAGTTCGTTTGCGGCCAAGCACCACCCGGGGATGGACCTATGGGTCAACGTGGCACCTATGCCATACAGGTGAACCACTAATAGTTAACACCACCAAGTGCACCACAAGAAGAGCAAGAGACACCTGCAGGGTTAGGGGTTGTTGAAGTTATTTTTATTCCAATGAACAATGGTGACTGCACCGATTGGTGGTGGGGTGGTGCTGTTGATGCTCGGGAAAGGGTGCTCTGCACGTTATTAAAGGCCGTCGGCCACAGAGCACTCGTGGGTTGGTGTATCGATGTTGGCAAGCGCGCTCTCTCTCTATGCATAACATCTGCATGTGTTCCTCCAAAAACAGGTCCTGGATCGTAGTGTAAATATCAGCGTAGTCTTGTGTAAATAATGCTCCCTACCGGCTGTATGTTTAGTTTGAGAATTCTTTCCGGATTCGGTTATCCTGTGGGTGTGTTTCTGTGAGGAGAAGGGTGCAACGTCGCAGGGGGACATATTTACTCATTTGTGAATATCAGTAAAACTGTCGCACTCAGGGTAGAGTTAATAGTAGAGGGAACTACATTGCGTGCCACACTAAAGTAGGTAAAAATTTATCGGGTCGGGACGCCCCGAGGGTAGAGAAGGGTGCAATGTTGCGAATATGGAATTTGGCCTCCATATCCGCTTGTAAATATTCCCCTATTTTCTCCGATACTCCCCAACTCTCCCTTACCCCATTCCCTAGTCCCATTGTCTGTAAACAACACCCATTAGAGCCGATCTTCCCCTTCATCCCCCCATTAAATGTCGTGCCCAGGTCCCCCGCACCACACGTAGACAATTATAGGACATCTTGCTAGTTATTCTTAATCTATGTCAGTTAAGGACTTGTTTCCATTAATTATGACTCTTCGTTGCACCAGAATGTGATTATATGGCACCTGTTAGGAAGTTTAGGACCTCCCCATACCTCTCCGCATCTCTTCCCCATGAAGAAGCGCCAACTACAACAACAACAACAAAAGAGGGGGGCGGCGCGGTGACGGCATGGGGAGTGGGCGTCCTCCTTCCGGCTCGGTTAGCCACCATTGACCACGCGCTCCACGGGGTTACCACGAAGGGGCTCCCTGTCGGCCCCTCGTCAAGGGCGGAGCCGGTAACCCCCGCACCCAATGAGAAGCCATGGGCCGATGCCATCTGGGGCGGCGCTAACGAGCCGAGGGCGTGTCACTCCCCGCCGGATATATACGCGGCCCCGCGCCGGACGTGAGGGAAGATGCGCCCCGAGCTTGGAAGGAAAAGACGCCACCCTCCCGAGCGCTGAGCGACCTCCCCAGCTTGAGACCAAAGTCGCGACCCACAAGCGCTGTGATACCTTCACGCATCTCTGGACACCACCGTACGTGATTCTGTCCCTGAGCCAGGTGCACCTGAGCCATCGCGACCTGCCTCCCCTTTTCATCAACCCCCGTGTGAGTCAGCATTTTGTCCCGTGTGTCTGTCGTCTGTCCGGGGATAATATAAGAGTGTGTCTAAGTGCCTGTCTTCCTGTAATATACCTCTAGCCCCTGTAATCTAACCTTTTTCCGTACGAATATACTTGAGAATCGAAACCCTGGTGTCGTATTGTGTCATTATAACCCAGCCGGGTGTCTTCTCTTTCCTATTGAGCCAGCGTAGCGCGATTAGTCAACATTCGGGCACAATCGGGTAACTTGTACGGATACGGCGGCCATCCCGCTCGGCCCACCATACCATCAAAGTCGTATCTGTAACAATATATATATATACAGACTTGGCATTTAATATGGAATTTTTTTTTTTTCTTGACTTGGGTTTACTTTCTTAACTCAGTATATCAATCTGGTGAGTTTCTTTTACACTTTGGTGATTTATTTGTTAAAAGAACCATGTCACTGATTGTCGCAGCAAGAAGTCAACAACAGGATTATATCACAGGTGGCGTGGCAAAATGTACGGACAGGTGCATTTGACGATTGACTTCACAGTCGGGTATACAAGGGTTGTTGCGTTCTGTATTAGTGGAAAACAACTGCTGCACATCTCCAAAAGTTATTGCCGCTTCCTCTGGAGATGGTCCGTCAACTCGACAATGCTGTTTGTCATGGAGTGGTGGCTTTACGAAATTACAGCATGAAAGAGCGTGCTATTGCTCGGCAGTATGGCATCACTCAAGGTCAGGTGTCAAAGATCCTGAAACGAAATGCTCAGAGGGGTGTCCCTACTCCAATACCGAGGCCAGGACGTCCCCGCAGAACAACAAGGAGGGATGATCGCCAGCTGCACCGGTTAGTCCGCAATGGCCGTACCAAGTCAGCTAATCGGCTGAGGGCTGAGTGGCAGCAACTGACAAATGTGCCTGTATCCAGAAGGCGAGTCAACCAACGACTGGTTCAAGCAGGCTATCGTGCCAGGCGTCCCCTGAGAAAGCCACGCCTGACCAGACAACACTGCCAGCGCCGATTGCAGTGGGCCAGAGAGTACCGTCAATGGCAGCCAGGACACTGGAATAACGTGACCTTCAGTGACGAGTCTAGATTTCTGGGCTATCGTCAATATGGCCGCGTCCGAGTGCGCAGACAAGTGCCTGAAGCCTACAACAAAGATTGTATAGTGCCAAGAGTCCAGGCTGGAGGTGGTGGGGTGACCGTTTGGGCTGCTTTTCATGCAGGGGGCAAAACTGACCTGGTTGTTCTGAATGGAAACCTGAACCAGTTCAAGTACAGGGCCATTCTGGAAGAAACATTGCTTCCATTTGCTCGTGCAGCCTTTCGAGGAAACTTTGTCTTCCAAGATGACAATGCACGGGCTCATCGTGCTCGCATGATCCAACACTTTCTTGCTGACCGTGGTGTCGAGCATATGGAGTGGCCTGCCATGTCCCCAGATATGAATCCGATAGAGAACTTGTGGGCAGAATTAACGCATCAAATCGACCACTTGGACCAGTAGCCGACCTCTGTGCGTGAATTGCAGCAGGCTATTGTCACTGCATGGCAAGCGATTCCTGTCCAAACCTTGCCAAATCTCGTGAAAAGCATGCCTCAACGTGTACGTGCTCTCCTGAATGCTCGTGGGGGTTACACGAAGTACTGAACTGTAATTTTACTGTCCGTAATCCCACTCGTAATTTAACTTTTGTTTTTGTTTAAAAAAAATTAGGCTAATGTGCAAAATAAAGAGATACTTCTGGAAAACGTACAGAAGTTTAACACAGTACTGTCCATGAATTGAGTTCGATATCAGTTTACATCACTTTCAAGGATCAATTTATTTGTTTCGAAATGTCAAATGTGGTTTTTGTTTCTTTTAAAGGTCACATTAACAAAATCTAGAATAATTTCAACATAATTCCAATGAACTTTTGGTTCTAAGACATCTTGAAAAGTAAGTTCACCCTCACAAAAAAAATATTCCATATTAAATGCCAAGTCTGTATATATATATATATATATATATATATATATGTATATATATATATATATATATATATATACATACATACATACATACATACATACATACATACATACATACATACATACCCCACCAAAAAAATATTCCATATTAAATGCCAAGTCTGTATATATGTGTGTGTGTGTGTGTGTGTGTGTGTGTGTGTGTGTGTGTGTGTGTGTGTGTGTGTGTGTGTGTGTGTGTGTGTGTGTGTGTGTGTGTGTGTGTATAAATACAGACTTGGCATTTAATATGGAATATTTTTTTTGTGGGGGTGAACTTACTTTTCAAGATGTCTTAGAACCAAAAGTTCATTGGAATTATGTTGAAATTATTCTAGATTTTGTTAATGTGACCTTTGAAAGAAACAAAAACCACATTTGACATTTCAAAACAAATAAATTGATCCTTGAAAGTGATGTAAACTGATATCGAACTCAATTCATGGACAGTACTGTGTTAAACTTCTGTACGTTTTCCAGAAGTATCTCTTTATTTTGCACATTACCCAAAAATTTTTTTAACAAAAACAAAAGTTTAATTAGGACTGGGATTACAGACAGTAAAATTACAGTTCAGTACTTCGTGTAACCCCCCCCCCCCCCCCCCCCCCGAGCATTCAAGAGAGCACGTACACGTTGAAGCATGCTGTTCACGAGATTTGCCAAGGTTTGGACAGGAATCACTTGCTATGCAGTGACAATAGCCTGCTGCAATTCACGCACAGTGGTCGGCTGCTGGTCCAAGTTGTCGATTTGACGCGTTAATTCTACCCACAAGTTCTCTATCGGATTCATATCCGGGGACATGGCAGGCCACTCCATATGCTATACACCACGGTCAGCAAGAAAGTGTTGGATCATGCGAGCACGATGAGGCCGTGCATCGTCCTCTTGGAAGACAATGTTTCCTCGAAAGGCTGCACGAGCAAATGGAAGCAATGTTTCTTCCAGAATGGCCCTGTACTTGAACTGGTTCAGGTTTCCATTCAGAACAACTAGGTCAGTTTTGCCCCCTGCATGAAAAGCAGCCCAAACGGTCACCCCACCACCTCCAGCTTGGACTCATGGCACTATACAATATTTGTTGTAGGCTTCATGCACTTGTCTGCACACTCGGACGCGACCAACTTGACGATAGAGAAGATCTCTGAGGAGAAGATCTCTGAGGAGATCTCGACGCGAGAAGATCTTTGAGAGGAGATCTCGCGAGATCACGGCGAGGTCACGTCTTTTCGAAGCTGCTCCATGCGCTCACGCTCTCGAAGCTAAGTGATCTATCACAATCGTGTTTTTGTCGAGACTGTATCTATCTTTCGGTGTGTGTACCTATAGCGTATCTTTTGGAAAATTTTCGGTGCTAATTTTTCGTACATGTATACACAATCGTCGGTTAATGGTATCGAGTATTCTGCGGCCTAGTACTCGTAGGCTTAGACTACCGTACCGTCTCCGACCTTGTGGTTTTTTCTCTCAGTGATTCGTCGAATGCGCTGAAATTATTTTCGTTCTCTGTTTCGTACCAGTCGTTCACCCCGTACCTCCTTGTTTAATATCTGTACTCACAAAAAAAAAAAAACAACCCCAAAAAAAAAATTTCCTTCCCAGGTCTTATTCGTTTATTTGTTGTTCTTTTTGTTCGTTCGTTCTTCGTTCGCGATCACGTGGCTAGAAATGTATAATCTCTCCCCTGAACAACTATTTTCTCTCATATATTATAACACCCTTTTCTTCTTTTCTTACAAAAGGATGCTTTCGTCTTGCTCACCAAATCTATTCATTCCAAAAAATATATATAATACCATCTCTTACAGTTCCTCCTTTCTACATTCCCGAAACTATCCAGAACTCCACCCCTCCTCCAGTGTCCTCAAACGTATTTTTGACTCGAAGGTCTCAAACTCATTTTGCAAAAAATGTTCGTTTCCCATGAATCGTACACTTTTCAAAATCCAATCTCACCCCTCCCCTCCAAATCCTCCCCATCACCCATCCCTTTCAAATCTCCCCCCTTGCCCATTCCCTCCCCTCCCTCCTAAACTCACCCCACACCCCTCCCCTCCGAGACTGTCCCTCGCTCCTCCCCTCCTAGACTCCCCTCTCACCCCTCCTCCTCAAAGCATCCTCCCTGCTTCTTCCCCCTTCCAACTTTCACCTTCATCTCCCCAAACCTTCTGCCTCGCTCTTCCCCCTCCTCAAATAACACCTCACTGTGCCTCACCCAATCTCCATCAAACCTTTTGTCCGCCCCATTCTTCCCTTTCTCCAAGCTATTCTGAAATCTCTGAAATCTCTGACACACCTTCAACAGCTCTCCCTACCTCTTCCTCCTCTTCCACATCTTACCCTACCCCTCCGCCCCCTGTTCTGGACCCGATGCTCCCCCTTCCTCTTCATTAACGGTATGGACCTCAAACATCCGGGGCCTTCGCTCAAACTTGACTGACCTCTCCATACAGGTTGCTTCTGACAAACCAGATATGATCTGCTTAACAGAAACTTTCCTCCTTCATGATGTCTCTGATGCCTTGGTATCTCTCCCAGGTTACTCCCTCCTCCGGTATGATAGACCTGAGCCTCGTCCTGGAGGTGGGGTTGCTATCTTTATAAAAATCTCTCTTCCTCACTCGCCCTCCACTGCCCTCTCTCCACCTCACCCCCAGGAATACCTTTGGCTACGGCTTCCCCTTCGCTCCAACCTTTTGTTCATATGTGTGTTGTACCGTCCACCAAACAGCGATGACTCCATCTACATCTCACTGTCTGATAATATGGACCAACTTCTATCTACCCATCCCAACTCTCTCTTCCTCATATGTGGTGATTTCAATTGTCACCATGCCAGTTGGCTGGGTGTGGGTACCTCTCTCACCAGCCATGGCTCTTCAGCAAAGGACTTCTGCGACTCACTGGGACTGACACAATCTGTCAATTTCCCGACCGGATCTCAGTCAACGGAGCATCTTCTCTTCTGGATTTGGTTATGACAAACTTCCCTGAAAATGTCTGCTGCGCTTCTTCTGCTCCAATCGGCTCATCTGATCATGTGCTTGTCAAAGTGGACATCTCTCTGACCATTCTCAGAGAGCCTCCTCAGCGTCGACGAGTCTGGCATTTCACTCAGGCCAACTGGCACGGTCTTCAAGCAGCCATCAATCATCTGGACTGGTCTCCCATCTCTACCGCCTCTGACATCAACTCATCCTGGGAATTCTTTCAAAGTAAATTGCTCTCTCTCATGCACAGATTTATACCATCTCATCTTCAGTTGTCATACCCTTCCTCCCGTCCATGGTACACGGAATCTTGTGGTGAGGCTGTTGCCCTGAAACAACTTGCTTTCGTCTCCTGGAAAGCAAATCCAACGGAAGGAAATCTCATTTCCTTTCACAAAGCCCGAAACAAGTGTGTGTCCACCCTCAGGGGAGCCAGGAAACAATATCTCACCATTCTCAAGACCGAACTCTCTTATCTGTCTCCCTCTTCCAAATCCTGGTGGCGTCTGGTCAAATCTGTTTCTGGTGTTTGTTCCCCCTCCATCCCCTCCCTCACCTCAAACGGCTTAACGGCTGACTCCGCACGTGAAAAAGCTGAATGCCTCAACTCTGTGTTTGCCTCTAAATCTTGTGTCCCAAACCCATCCCTCTCTGTACCCACCGTACCCAGTCGTACCCAGCTGCTCCTGGACTCTATGTCCTTTCCTCCTGACAAGGTGGAAAAGTTTCTGTCAACCCTCGACTCTGATTCTGCAACTGGTCCTGACGGCATCAGCCCACGGGTCCTAAAATCATGTTCTTCTGCTCTTTCACTCCCTCTTTCTGTTCTCTTCACCCTCTCTTTTGCTCAAGGTCATCTGCCATCTGCTTGGAAATCAGCCAACATCACCGGTTTGCACAAAAAAGGTGCAAAAACAGATCCCAGCAACTACAGACCAATCAGCCTTCTCCCAATTATCAGCAAAGTCATGGAATCCATCATTGCTTCAGATATTAAATCTTTCCTCTTCTCCAATGGCTTGATCTCTGATCATCAATTTGGTTTCAGACCTGGTCACTCTACTCTGGACATGCTGCTTCTGCTTTCTCAACAATGGATGGAGGTCCTCAACGCCAAACAGGAAATTAGAGCTGTCTCCCTTGACATTTCACGTGCCTTCGATACGGTCTGGCACCTTGCTCTGCTCACCAAACTCTCCTCCTTTGGTATCCATGGAAATCTCCATGCATGGCTGGCGGACTTCCTCTCTGGTCGTAGTCAACGTGTGGCCCTGAATGGGTTTCTCTCATCTCCTCTTCCTGTTCAGGCTGGAGTTCCCCAAGGTAGTGTTCTGGGCCCTGTGCTTTTTCTGGTCTTCATCAATGATCTCTCTGACTCTCTTGAAAATCCTCTCTATCTCTTTGCTGACGACTCTACTCTCTGTCGCTCCATTCCTCATCCCTCAGATCGGCAGTCTGCAGTCTCCTCACTCTCTGCAGACCTGGACAAAATCACAGACTGGTCAAACAAGTGGAACATGTCTTTCAATCCTGACAAATCTCACACTCTTACAATGTCTCTCCGAAAGGACCGACTGGACAACCCTCCCATCTACTTTCTCAACAATCCTCTCCAAGAAGTTCTGTCGCTCAAGCTTTTGGGTCTCACTATCTGCCATGATCTTTCTTGGGAAAACCACATTTCCAAGCTGGCCTCCAAAGCCAGTCGCCGACTGGGCATCCTCCGTCGTGCGAAGTCCTTCCTTGGCACACCTGAGCTCCTCACCACATACAAGGCTTTCATCCGCAGCTCAATGGAATACTGTTCCCCCCTCTGGGCTGGTGCTCCTGCCTCACACCTTGCTCGGCTTCACGCTGTTGAGGCCAAAGCTTTCAGAATCATTGGAATCTCCTGCGATGTAGTCAACACCGAGGGCCTTTCACTCACTCACCGCAGGCAGGTTGGTGGTCTTTCTGTCTTCTACCAACTCCTCTCCGGCCTTGCTCCCCCAGCTCTCTCTGTGCTCTGTCCCCCCAATATTCCTTCAGGTCGCACAAGATCTGCCTGCAACCCTCTTATGGTTAAACTGCCAAAGTCTAGGCTCTCTGCTCACCTTCACTCTTTCATTCCCCTTTTCTCCCGCCTCTGGAACAAACTCCCCCACTCCCTTCAATCCCACTCCTCCCTCCAGGTCTTTAAAACAGCTGTTCACCACCATCTCTTATCTTCCCCCATCGAAAACCTTGATCTTTTCTACCCCCGGTAATTCACCCCAGTCCTTGCAGTGTTCATATGTTTTATTCCTCTCCCACCTCCCCCCAAGTCCTCCCGATGTCCCTGCTCTCAAATGTTGTGTTTGTGTCCTTCCCCCTCTTCCCCCTCTCTTTTGTGTCCTTCCCCCTCTCTCCCCATCTTGTCTGCCGCTCCCCTTGTTTTTTGTGTGTCGGTTTGTCTTTTTGTGTGATTAATGTTAGCTCTTTCACGAGCCTCGATCTTGTATACAAAAAAAAAAAAAAAAAAAAAGAAACATCGAGACTCGTCACCGAAGATCACGTGATTCCAGTGTCCTGGCTGCCATTGACGGTGCTCTCTGGCCCACTGCAATCGGCGCTGGCGGTGTTGTCTGGTCAGGCGTGGCTTTCTCAGGGGACGCCTGGCACGATAGCCTGCTTGAACCAGTCGTTGGTTGACTAGCCTTCTGGATACAGGCACATTTGTCAGTTGCTGCCACTCAGCCCGAAGCCGATTAGCTGACTTGGTGTGGCCATTGCGGACTAACCGGTGCAGCTGGCGATCATCCCTCCTTGTGGTTCTGCGGGGACGTCCTGGCCTGGGTATTGGAGTAGGGACACCCCTCTGAGCATTTCGTGTCAGGATCTTTGACACCTGACCTTGAGTGATGCCATACTGCCGAGCAATAGCATGCTGTTTCATGCCGTACTTTCGTAAAGCCACCACTCCATGACAAACAGCATTGTCGAGTTGACGGACCATCTCCAGAGGAAGCGGCAATAACTTTTGGAGACGTGCAGCAGTTGTTTTCCACTAATACAGAACGCAACAACCCTTGTATACCCGACTGTGAAGCCAATCATCAAATGCACCTGTCCGTACATTTTGCCACGCCACCTGTGATATAATCCTGTTGTTGACTTCTTGCTGCGACAGACAATCAGTGACATGGTTCTTTTAACAAATAAATCACCAAAGTGTAAAAGAAACTCACCAGATTGATATGCTGAGTTAAGAAAGTAAACCCAAGTCAAGAAAAAAAAAATATTCCATATTAAATGCCAAGTCTGTATATATACACTATATAAGAGAGCCATTGGTCTGTCTGTGTGTCGCCATTTTTTTTCAGAGATGGCTGAACGGATCTTCGTCAAACTTTCAGAGGTTCATCAATGAGTGCCTGGGAGTGTTTTAGGCCCAAAAAAAATTTTTTGTTAATGTTTCTTTTTCGCTTGAGCAACGGCGGGTACTCCAGCTATGAACACTTTTTACTTTACTCGGGGTACAAATACAAATACAACTTTTTCTGGGGGGTAACATCGGCTAAGTGGCTGCGGCCTCATTTGGGTGTGTGGGGGACCGGAAGAGAGGCGTAAATTCTCTATGTAAATGTGTACCGTGTAGCGCCACCTGGTGATGGTGGCAGAGGGTATTACAATTTCCTTTCCTTTTTTACCTGTGCAGCATTGAGGTTATGAAGCACTCTTTGCGCGGGAAATTTTTTCCTCCTTCCCTTCCCCCCCCCCCCCTCCCTCCCCTCCCTCAAAACGGAGGGGCCTGTAAAGCCAACCCCCCTCCCCCCGGCAACGCCGGGTACTCCTGTATTCCTATATGTATATGATGTACGACTATTACAACTACTACTACTATGTTGCGGGGTCAGCCAAGGGGAAGATTTAGCCCAAGTCTTTCATACACCATCGAATCAGGCCCAAGGTTTGACTAGATTTGGCTTGGGCAGGAATTTGTCATTTGTTCAGGGTACAACGACAACTCACCTACTCTTTGCAAAAGACAACGTGGGGTCTTTTATGTCCACCAAATAATGAAGACGGAACACCCAGCTTAACATCTGGCTGAGGGACAGTGCACGTTGAGAAACGACCATCTTGCCTGCGAAGCACCAAACCCGCAGCACTGTAATTATATCATTGAGTCGGGAATCAAACCAAAACTAGACAGTCAGATGAAATGTGTATGACATACGTACTGTATATATAATTTGTTTTCATTTGTTTTCGGAACCTTTGTATTATCTTTCAAAAACAAATCCCACTTAAAAGGAGTGAAATACCAAATTAGGAGGTCTTGTTTTCACCATGTCCATCTGTCTCTCCCTCTGTTTGTCTGTGCGCAGGATATCTCAGTTATGGACGGATTCGGATGGAAATAGGTGGACATGTTGGATGTGTGCCAAGGGCGAATTGGTTAGACTTTGGTGAAGATCCAAATCCAAATCCGGATAAGATAATGTTTTTAAATTTCTAAGTGATTCTTTCTCATTGAGAGATGGGGCCAAAAACGATATACAGCAAATTTCAAAAAGTTGTGGACATGTTTTGACAAAACTTGGTGGATGAGTTGGGTAAGTGACAAGAAGAGGCCAATTAGCGTAATTTTTTTTTTTTTTGTATACAGGATCGAGGCTCGTGAAAGCAAACATTTATCACACAAAAAATCAAACCGACACACAAAACATATAATAAGGGTAGTGGTAGACAAGATGGGAGAGAAGGGGAAGCACAAACACAACATTTGAGAGCAGGGACATCGGGAGATCTGTGAGAGGGAGAGGGCTTGGGGGGGATGAGGCATGAGAATGGGGGGGGGGGGGGGGGAACTATAAGACACAAGGACACTGCAAGGACTTGCAGGAAAGAAGTTGGTATTTCAAAAAAGTGGATCTGGGGTGAAATTAGCGGGGGTATGAAAGATCAAGAAGTGCAAAAAAAAAGATCATGCAAAGAAAAGGGAGGAGTGGGATTAAAGAGAGTGAGGGAGTTTGTTCAGGTCCTGATGCAAATCCGGCATATCAGTGGGATACAAAACGTAAACTGTTTAGTCTGGCGGAGGTTTGCGCTCTCCTGAGTGTCGTTCTGGTTTGTGATACATTCACCCCGGGCAATCTGGGGTCCTTACACAAAGATAACGCAATTTTGATCATGCCACAAGATCTTGCAATGACGCTGGAAACTGTTGTAGATCACGTGCCATGATCACCGTTGTGACGTTCACCTGCGTCTGCCATAAAAAAAACAGTTGAGTCGAGTCATAACACATCACATCACATCACATCATGCGAAAAGGTCAACATCAGACAGCCTTAAGAAATACAATTTAAAATTTCAAGCACCACATACAAGTTCAATAAACTGCGTAGCTTTTTTAAGACATGGCTATTTTTCGTATACTGAATCGAGGCTCGTGAAAGAGCTGACATTCCAGAACCCCCCATGACATTTACTTCACAAACAAATCAACCAGACAAACAAAATATATAAAAAGAGGGAGCGGAAGACAAGAGAATGGGAAGCACACAAACACTTGAGAGCACACAACATTTAAGAGCAGGGAGATGTGTGGGAGGGAGAGGGCTTGGGGGGAGGAGGCGTGGGAATGGGGGGGGGGGCTATGAAGGTTATTAAAAAAAAAAAACACTAAACCTTATTATTGTAATTAAAGAGCAAAAGAAAAAGTGAAACTTGAAAACTACAAGAATGACGAGAGCACACAACTATTGAGGATTGCACAACCAAGCCCACACTTGCGTATGATCCCCTCGTATCTGCCAATTCCAACAGCTGTTTTATCTCCATGCTTGAAATCCCACATAATTCCCTAATCACAAAAGTGTTTCTAACATTTCCTCAATTCTTTACTCTCGTGTACTTTGATATTATAAGAGTTCCCTTACAAGGAACTTTGATATAGGAGGAGGCAGTTAGGCCCATCATAGCGTGCGCTGTTATTACCAACCTATGGTTGCTTACCCATGTTCTATCATAAATGCTGGGTGTCAAGCAAGGAAGCAGCACGTACCATTTTAAAAGTCTTAAAGCCTTCGTTATGAGTCGGGTTCAAACCGACGACCTCCCAGACTCAGAGGGGATGCTCGAACCATTATGCCAACGAGTCTGGTTAAACCATTCTTTTCCATATAAACCTCAAACTGTCTTCAAAAGTACATAAATAACTCGAGTTCACGCGTTTAAAAGTTTCACATATTTATGTATTTTGTTCTTCCAAAGGATAGTGCTTACATAATGTACATACAATATGGTGGAATATTAACCCTCTCCTGTCCCACTTTCATATAATTCCCTTACTCTCCCCTTCTTTACCCACCAATGTCCTTTACATTTCGTCCCTATTTTTATTCCCGGAATTAATCTCACACACTGCTGCTCCAAATCTAATAATGATAATGACACAGCTAAACCTCTGCGAACTCTACCTCCACCTCCGCATGCTCCACCTCCGCGGGCTCTACCTCCACCTCCGTGGGCTCTACCTCCACCTCCGCGGGCTTTACCTCCACCTCCGCGGGCTCACCTTCGCGGGCTCCACCTCCACGGGCTTTACCTCCACCACCGCGGGCTCTACTTCCACCTCCGTGGGCCCTACCTCCACAAGCTCTGCCTACACCTTCACAGGCTCTATCTACCTACACCTCCGCGGACTTTACCTCCACTCTGCAGACTGTATATCCATCTCCGTGGGTTTTACATCTCCCTCTGCAGACTATGTGCATATGTAATAAATAGATGATCCCTTACAAAATTCACTGTTACTTTTATATATCCAGGCATATCTCCCAGCTACAGAGTGTACCTTGATATGAATGAAGAGCCTGTGCTTCACTAGAGGGCTAGAGCATTACCATGAAGTGTGGTATATGCTCTGACTTGTTAGAATGTGCATTTATATCAAAGTTATTCATTTGGGAGATTTTTTTTTTTTTGTATACAAGATCGAGGCTCGTGTAAGAGCCAACATCAATCACAAAAACAAACAAATGGACACACAAAAAGTGTTTTGTTTGAGGTTATGAGGAGTGATTGTGTTTGAGGTTTTGCTGGGTAATGGATTGAGATTCCGTGGAATAAGGAATTTATAATTGCTGTAGTAAATCACATTAATAATTATTGAACTTCTACATGACATCATTCATCGCCTTTGATCCTTGTGCTTCAAGTTCTTCATGTGAACAACTTTGTTCATTTAGCGAATTGATTTTCCATTTTCCCATATGGATGACGGACCACCCATTGTTTAGGTACATCTGCGGACTATCATTGCAAGACTCCAAACACACTTTTGTGACTATTAAAAATCCAATATACTGACAGCATGTGCAAAATGGAGAGCACGGATGTGCTAAACTTTGCAACTCTTCAGAGTAGGGAGACAATGTGTATTTTTGTAACCCAATACCTACTATGGCGGAAGGAGTCCTATTACAATTTTGATTCCCATGCAGCATTCTTTACATGTGGATCCATTGTTAGGAAAGAAGCAAAATCTGGTCATAGGTGGTGGAAGAGGCGAACGACATTAACATTGGCGTTACATTGTGCCTGGTATCTGCAAAGCTGTGCAGAGCAGGCCGCATGAAGTGACACGAGATCAATGCAACGCTGCCTTGCGAGAGCGGATCTGCCATATAAGACCAATGCAGAACTGGAAAGAGGAGAACAGAGGGGAGAACAGAGGGGAGAATTGGACAAATGGGTAACAGAGGTGGGAGAGTCCGGAGCAGCACTGGTGCCAAGCAAGATTAGCCCAGGTAGTAGAGTCCAGGAGCAGCACTGGTGCCAAGCAAGAGTAGCGCAGGTAGAAGAGTCCGGAGCAGCACTGGTGCCAAGCAAGATTAGCCCAGGTAGAAGAGTCCAGGAGCAGCACTGGTGCCAAGCAAGATTAGCCCAGGTAGAAGAGTCCAGGAGCAGCACTGGTGCCAAGCAAGATTAGCCCAGGTAGAAGAGTCCAGGAGCAGCACTGGTGCCAAGCAAGATTAGCCCAGGTAGAAGAGTCCAGGAGCAGCACTGGTGCCAAGCAAGATTAGCCCAGGTAGAAGAGTCCAGGAGCAGCACTGGTGCCAAGCAAGATTAGCCCAGGTAGAAGAGTCCAGGAGCAGCACTGGTGCCAAGCAAGAGTAGCCCAGGTAGAAGAGATGTCACAAAACAATCTTACAAAGCAAAATGGTATAATGTCGCAAAGCAATTCAGCCAAACAGGTCATATGGTATGTAAAGTATGACGTCACAGGGTAATTCAGCCAAAGAGGTCATTGTGCATTTATATGGCATCATGTCCGAGGGCAATTCAGCCAAACAGGTTATAATGCGTGTAAACGGTATATAATGTCAGAGATGCAATAGTCATATACACCCAGTCCATAATGACAAACCGAGACCGACGTCGGTTATAATTTAGAGGTTCCATTGTGTCTCGACATTCAGGGATCGCTTCAGTTTTGCCGTGACTTTTGTGCGAGATTGTTGTAGGATGGTTGCCGGTGCCGCCCAGAAACTTTGAAGATGTGCGTTATTGGCTGTAATTACAACATGTGCCATTAAGAACGAATGTTATTGACAAAAGAAAAAAAAAGTGTGGACAGTAGAATCACGTCCAAGTCCATCCACAACTTTTGAGATATGCTATTGACAGACAGACAGACAAACATATAGACAATCAGAGAGAGAGAGAGACAAACAGATAGACAAAGACATAAACAAAAGATAGACAAACAGACATACAGACAAACAGGTAGACAGACAGGGGTGAAAACATATCCTTCATCCACCTTCAGTGGCGAAGGTAACTAGTCTTGCTGGTGAAAGTTAATGAAAAACCCAGAAACACCTCGTAACTCACAGGACAGCACCCGAGCATTTCAACCACCATACTGTATCTGTTCTGCCCGAAAGCAAATGTAAAGACAGGCATAAAATCACAATTCATCACATTCGTGCTTCGTATCGTTTGAATAAAACTACAATTATATCAGGTTCTCAAGATACCCTGGTGAAAGATAAGTAGAAAGTTTAAAGATTGATAACATGATGAGAGAAAATACATCACAAAAAGCCATGGAGTGGAGAGATTGGAAATGGAGTGCTCAGCTGAAAGGAATGCATATAGTGAAAAAATGGACAGCGAGTGAAAGGGAATGCTAAAAGCAGGAGTTTAGGAAGAGAAAGAACGCAGGTGGTGTGACATCAGGATGTGGAACAAAATACAGGAAACAATAAAGAACTGAAAACAGCTGAAGTTACCCAGAGCAGCTGAAGGCAGAAAAACCTGGTGAAAAGGACTACATATATATATATATATATATATATATATATATATATATATATATATATATATATATATATATATATATATATATACATATATGTATGTATATATACACAGTGCATTCATAAAGTATTCAGACCCCTTCACTTTTTTCACATTTTGTTATGTTGCAGCCTCATGCTGAAATCGTTTATATTCATTTTTTCCCTCATCAATCTACACTCAATACCCCATAATGACAAAGACAAAACAGGATTTTAGAAAGTTTTGCAAATTTATTAAAAAGAAAAATCTGAAATATCACATTGACATAAGTATTCATACCCTTTGCTACGACACTTGAAATTTAGCTCAGGTGCCTCCCATTTCTCTTGATCATCTTTGAGATGTTTCTACACCTTGATTGGAGTCCACCTGTGGTAAATTCAATTGATTGGACATGGTTTGGAAAGGCACACACCTGTCTATAAAAGGTCTCACAGCTGACAATGCATATCAGAGCAAAAACCAAGCCATGAGGTCGAAGGAACTGCCTGCAGAGCTCAGAGACAGGATTGTGTCGAGGCACAGATCTGGGGAAGCCTACAAAAAAACATCTGCTGCATTGAAGGTTCCCAAGAGCACAGTGGCCTCCATAATTCTTAAATGGAAGAAGTTTGGAACAACCAGGACTCGTCCCAGAGCTGGCCGCCCGGCCAAACTGAGCAATCAGGGGAGAAGGGCGTTGGTAAGAGAGGTGACCAAGAACCCGACGGTCACTCTGGCTGACCTCCAGAGATCCTGTGGAGATGGGAGAAACTTCCAGAAGGACAACCATCACTGCAACACCCCACCGATCTGAGCTTTATGGCAGAGTGGCCAGACGGAAGCCAAACAGTTCAATCTTGGTTTCATCAGACCACAGAATCTTGTTTCTCACAGTCTGAGTCCTTTAGGTGCTTTCTTGCAAACTCAAAGCGGGCTTTCATGTGTCTTTCACTGAGGAGAGGCTTCCGTCTGGCCACTCTGCCATAAAGCTCAGATCGGTGGAGTGTTGCAGTGATGGTTGTCCTTCTGGAAGTTTCTCCCATCTCCACACAGGGTCTCTGGAGCTCAGCCAGAGTGACCATCGGGTTCTTGGTCCCCTCTCTTACCAAGGCCCTTCTCCCACGATTGCTCAGTTTGGTCAGGCAGCCAGCTCTGGGAAGAGTCCTGGTTGTTCCAAACTTCTTCCATTTAAGAATTATGGAGGCCACTGTGCTCTTGGGAACCTTCAATGCAGCAGATGTTTTTTTGTAGGCTTCCCCAGATCTGTGCCTCGACACAATCCTGTCTCTGAACTCTGCAGGCAGTTCCTTCGACCTCATGGCTTGGTTTTTGCTCTGATATGCATTGTCAGCTGTGAGACCTTATATAGACAGGTGTGTGCCTTTCCAAACCATGTCCAATCAATTGAATTTACCACAGGTGGACTCCAATCAAGGTGTAGAAACATCTCAAAGATGATCAAGAGAAATGGGAGGCACCTGAGCTAAATTTCAAGTGTCGTAGCAAAGGGTCTGAATACTTATGTCAATGTGATATTTCAGTTTTTTCTTTTTAATAAATTTGCAAAACTTTCTAAAATCCTGTTTTGTCTTTGTCATTATGGGGTTATTGAGTGTAGATTGATGTGGGAAAAATGAATTTAAACGATTTCAGCATCAGGCTGCAACATAACAAAATGTGAAAAAAGTAAAGGGGTCTGAATACTTTCTGAATGCACTGTATATATACATACAAACATACATCGACATGGATGATCCTCCCCACGGTCTCAGGCACACAAGGGTGCCAATGCAGTTGTTTAATTGGCGAAGGACCCCAATCCTCGATGAGCAGCGTCTCCAGCACAGGAAACTTGACTTGCTCAATTTCCTATCAAGCTGGTACTCATTTTGCCGACATAGGAAGCCGAGTCAATCCACCTGGTGTTATTTTGACCTGGCGGAGGAATGAACTCACGACCTTAACCACCAAGCATAATATATGAAACAAGTATTGGAATGACCATGATCTGGTATTAAAAATACAAGTTTCAATGCACATAAAAGTCACACAAGAGTACTTATCGAGAGATTAGTCATACAGTATAAGAGAATGTTTTTTTAATGGGGGGAAAAGGAAAAGGGTCTATATCTCTTGAGATCCTCTTCGTGCATTCGAGACAAAGAATGATAAGTCAAAGGAAACGTTCCAGAAAAACTAAAACGGGAAGCATGAGCCATGCTTAAGTGATTCCCAGGAAAACCAAGCAGCCTTGCGTCCTGTTTATGATAGAACTCATCTTTCCGATGATTGTTGAGTTATACCAACATGTCGGTACCCAAGATGATGGTCAGACATTTATCTATCTTCGCGGATGTAAATTTTACCACAATTGCATTACAAATTTGGTGTGATGGTTGCATCATTATTAAGGCATGGCTATGCCGTGATGCAATTCCCCATAAATTATGGGAGAAATTTTATATTACTGACAGCACACAAAGGTATGTTGATGGTGAAGCGAGTGCTAGAAAATCGGCCGGTCAATCTAGCATTCCCTCCGAAGGAGCAAACATCTCTGATCTAACACAGTGAACAAATGTTCAGTTTGAAAATGAACTCCATTATATTGGAAATGAAACGAAAAAACAAAGCCACAAAGGGGAACATGAGACAAACATGTACAAAGCATAATTACTCTAAATACCCACATTAGCATCAGGGATGTCCAGAGAATTATGGAACAGATTTTATGTCAATTTAGACACCTAACCCGCCCCCCTGCCTTGCCATGGAGACAACCTCTCTGCTTTAATTGCCCATGACAGTACAAAGAGCAAAAAGGTAATAAAGGTAAAAGGTAAAAAGGTAAGTTCGGCAAAGATTTGTAAGGGGTCACATTAGACAGACTGAACCACCACTGGTTAGAGCTGCTTAACACTCATCGAAAACTCTCCCCTCCCCGGCCCCCGCCCTCCATAACGCTCCTGAACACTGAACCACCAACTTCCCCCCCCCCCCCCCCCCCCACCCTCACTGTGGAACACCAGTCCAACATTGGTCTAATGCACCGCCCCACGCCCCTGCAAAAAAACTCACTAACATCGGTTCAACCCCACTCCATGACCTCTAAATATCACTAATTAACACTGATTCAACCCCACTCCATGACCTCTAAATATCACTAATTAACAATGATTCAACCCCACTCCAAGACATCTGAATATCACTAACACTGGTTCAACCCCACTCCATGACCTCTAAATATCGCTAACACTTGTCCAATCACACTCCATGACCTCTAAATATCACTAATTAACAATGATTCAAGCCCACTCCATGACCTCTAAATATCGCTAACACTGGTTCAACCCCACTCCATGACCTCTAAATATGACTAATTAACACTGGTTGAACCCCACTCCATGACCTCTAAATATCACTCATTAACAATGATTCAAGCCCACTTCATAACCTCTAAATATCGCTAACACTGGTTGAACCCCACTCCATGACCTCTAAATATCACTCATTAACAATGATTCAAGCCCACTCCATGACCTCTAAATATCACTAATTAACACTGGTTCAACCCCACTCCATGACTTCTAAATATCACTAATTAACACTAGTTCAACTCCACTCCATGACCTCTAAATATCACTAATTAACACTGGTTCACCCCACTCCATGACCTCTAAATATCACTAATTAACACTGATTCAACCCCACTCCATGACCTCGAAATATCATTAATTAACACTGATTCAACCCCACTCCATGACCTCTAAATATCACTAATTAACACTGATTCAACCCCACTCCATGACTTATAAATATCATTAATTAACACTTATTCAACCCCACTCCATGACCTCTAAATATGACTAATTAACACTGGTTCAACCCCACTCCATGACCTCTAAATATCATGAATTAACAATGATTCAAGCCCACTCCATGACCTCTAAATATCGCTAACACTGGTTCAACCCCACTCCATGACCTCTAAATATCACTCATTAACAATGATTCAACCACACTCCAAGACCTCTGAATATCGCTAATTAACACTGATTCAACCCCACTCAAGACCTCTGAATATCGCTGATGAACACTGATTCAACCCCACTCCATGACTTATAAATATCACTAATTAACACTGATTCAACCCCACTCCAAGACCTCTGAATATCGCTGATTAACACTGATTAACCCCCACTCAAGACCTCTGAATATTGCTGATTAACACTGATTCAACCCCACTCCATGACATAATTATCACTAATTAACACTGATTCAACCCCACTCCATGACCTCTAAATATCACTAATTAACACTGATTCAACCCCACTCCATGACCTCTAAATATCACTAACACTAGTTCAACCCCACTCCATGACCTCTAAATATCGCTAATTAAGAATGATTCAACCACACTCCATGATGAAATAGCTGGCTTTACATTCTCTTCTAAGGAGGCCAAAGTACCGGAGTAGGAAACCTTTTTGGATTGTGGATCTCAAACACCTGGGAGAGCTGGGAAGAAAAGAGGGGGTAAAGGGGGGGGTGGGGGGGGGAGGGGGGTGGGAGGTGAGAGGGTACGTGCACACGCCTCAGTTTGCTGCACGGTTATTAACATTAATGTTTGCAAAGAAGATTGATATCTTAATTTATGACGTCACCTGTTTGCTTCCCAGGCAATCATCGACCCACAAACATTTTGACGTCACACATGCATTTCGGCCAATAATTAAGTTATCACACATGCAAGGCTGCCTACAAAAGAAAATGACTGGAAGACTTTGCTGAAAATGTTCTCTTATCAAAGGAGACAAAGTAAAAAACCAACAATTAACAGTTCTAGTCATTTTCTTCTTTTTTTATTTGGCTTTTATATTTGAAAGAACTGCATCTAGATAATAGAATGAAATGCAAGTGCACACCCTGGATTAGAATTAGGATTAAGGTAAGGTTTACGGTTAGAATTACAGTTATGTGATCCAAGTCAATGAACAAGCCAATTACAGCCACTCCTTTTTTCCAGTCCCACAATCTTCTCAAATTTCCAAAGCATCAGGCAAGATCCAACTGCATATGTGTATTGTTCATAATAAAAGGAATAAACGGAGAAGATGCGCGTCCATCACAAGAATAGCAATACTGAGTATTTAACAATGCAGAGCCCTGCCATGGTATATGTTGAAATATGTCTGTGCATGGACTCACACACTCGCTGACACACACACACACACACACACACACACACACACACACACACACACACACACACACACACACACACACACACACACACACACACACACACACACACACACACACACACACACACACAGTATAATAGCCTCTCCCATCCCTTTGGGAACAGGTGGGGCTAAAGATGGCATCTAACCAGCCTCGATGGTGAGTAGATGATAAATGTTGCTTCTGGGACACCTCCGTTTAACATGGGAAATCCCTATCTAATGTCATTTACCCCCCTGTTTTAAAAAAAATCATAAACACCTCTATTTCTCCCTCTATGAACCTATAATCCTTCTCGCCTTATGAACCTATAATCCTTCTCGCCTTATGAACCTATAATCCTTCTCACCTTATGAACCTTATGAACCTTCCAGCCTTATGAACCTATGATTTTCTTCCTTTATGAACCTATAATCCTTCTAGCCTTATGAACCTATGATCATTCTCACTTCCATGTAATTTTTACCCTATTCCCCCCACTAGCCCCTTAATGTAGTTCCTTAGACCACTCTACTAATGAGCCTATAAATATATTATCTCTTTCTAACTTTTTTAAGAGTTCCATTCTCCTATATAACTCATCCCCATCAAGTATATTTATAAAGTATACAGCTTCCTTAACCTTTTGTTGTGAAAGTATAAAGTGGTATGTTTCACGGAGGGTTCTTGTTTGACCTCCTCCTCTCCCACATACCATTTTAAAATTATAATATTTATTATCCGATTGATAACCATTAAAGTTCTCACTCCACTCTAATATATTTTTCTTCCCGCCCTCCATTACCCCACTTAACAAATGAATACGTTTATCCGTCTTGAGAACCTTCTGACCAGTGATTCTCTCAACCTCTTGAATCTGATATTTTTCACATTCGTTATGTTTTCCATTTATATACCAAGGTTGATTACACCTCCACTCTTTAGTCTGGTTGATACTTGGTTCTATCATTTATATAATAGTAAAAAAGGTGGCGGTAGCCCGTTAAAATCCCTAACCCCCCTTTTTAACTTATCACTTATATATATATATCTTATATACTTATATAACCATAAGGGAGACGATCAATTCCATTTTCTAAAATAAACCTCTTATCATCAAAAGCCCCCAATGCTTTCTTATGTGTGGGCGGGGTCTGTGTGGGTGTGGTCTGTGTGGGTGTGGTCTGTGTGGGTGTGGTCTGTGTGGGTGGGGTCTGTGTGGGTGGGGTTTGTGGGTGGGGTCTGTGTGGGTGTGGCTTATGATTTTTTTTTTTTTTTTTTTTTTTTTTTTATTACTACTAATTAAATTAGCTAATCTGGGTGGATGAAAGTATGGATGGTTGTTGTTTAATGAATTATCAGTTTTGTTTTTTGTAATTCTTGTGAGTAAAATGAACCCAAGATTTCTTCCCAATTCATATCATATAATTTGTAAGTCCAAGGCATAGTATCCATTACATCAACGATTTTGAATAATTCATTAGTCCATCTCTTTGTATAACCTTTCTCAAAATGACTTTTCCATCTGTATATTCTTACAATATCACCAACTTTGAACTTGGGCTTTCTCAAATTAATCTCCTTTTCATATTCTAATTTTGTAAATGTTTCTGATGGTTTTGATTTTGTTGATGAATGAACTGTATTATTGTAATTATCTACAATATCCTGAATAAAATACACCCATTTTTGGGAACCGAGTTGTGTGAATTTTTTATATAATTTCTCTTTTAAAGTACGATTAAAACGCTCAATAACAACTGCTTTTCCTTCATTAAAGGTGCTGTATAATTTAATACCCTCCCCCTTAAGAAATTTCATAAATATTTTGTTATAGAACTCTGTTCCCTCATCGGTCCACAGTTTCTTTGGTTTTCTTTTACTTTTATTAAATATCTGTTGGAAGGCTAACTTCAGAGTATAACCTCTCTTGTTTTTCAAAGGAACAACCCAAGCAAATCTACTCCTCAAATCAATAACGGTTAAAGCATACTTGTATCCCTTATCATTTTTTAGTTCGATTAAATCAGCGGACCATATGTGGTCGGTGTATTTAGAATAAACTTTCCTTCTTTTAAACTTTGTGATTATAGGTTTATGTAATTCATCAGCCAAAAGCTCCTCAGTCTTGATGACATCATGAGAGCCTAATAGTTTTTTGAGGGTGAATAACCAAGGCCAAGTTTCAATTTAGCATTTATCAAATTTCTCACAATAAACCTATCAACTTTCTCTCTCAACGTTGGATTTTGTATCAAAGACAAATTATACAACATTTCTCTGTCGGCTTTATGTTTTTCAGTCAATGTAGTGGTTTTCCCATAAGCAATATCATGCTTCATACACACTTCATCAACCCTATTTGTAGGTTTAGACCAAGGTTTAGGATTGTCAGCCTCATCTAATCTTTTATCCAAGTTTGTTCCTGGGCCACAGAAAGAATACCCTGGAAGGTGTAATTCCCCTGGAATTCCAGTTGTTGTAAATTTGCTACCTGACAAAAACTTTTGTATGTCTCCTCCACTTTTAGGAGAGATGAATTGACACTTTTTAGAACCACACACTTGACATATTCCTTTTTGATAAACTCTATTATTTTTAGCTTTAACATAAGAGATATTTTTAGATTTAGTTTTCTTTTTACATTTGAGACAATAACTCATATTTATTTATGAGAAAAAGTTCTACATAGTGCCAAAACCTTTTTGGTTTTCAACATATACATTTCTATCTTGATTTTTAAAACATAAAGAATCCTTAGAAATGACTTCACTCTCTCCTCCATTTATTTACAAATAAAACTAACTAAAGTCAATAACACCAACATCATCAACTATATGTTGTATATCTGCGCTCTGAATTCATTATAGCAAATTTAAAAACCAATAAGTTCGGAAGAGTCATTAATTCTTTATTTTCCTCTTCAGTGCGTTGAGATTTATTTATTTGTCGTAATACCTTCAATCTTTCATTAATCTCAGGAATGGTCATATTTTTATATTTTTCCTCCCTCTCCTCCTCCTCCTTTTTCTCCCTTTCCTCCCTCTCCTCCTTCTCCTTTTTCTCCCTTTCATCCTTCTCCTCCTTCTCCTTTTCCTCCCTCTCCTCCTTCTCCCTTTCCCCCTTCTCCTCCTTCTCTCTTTCCTCCTTCTCTTCTTCAACTCCTTCCTCCTTCTCTTCTTCAACTCCTTCCTCATCCCTTGCTACCCTTGAGTTTGAACCCCAAAGAATATTATACATATACTCATCTGGATTTTGAGATATTCTTGTATCTATAATTATTTTTCTCATAATAGGATACCAATAAGATTTGTTGACGATTTCTAAAAGAGTTTTATATTTCATAACTTTGAGAAGTTCATTTTTATTTAATATTTTAAACAAGTCTCTATTTGTGGGTTTAACAATATCAGTATAAGGCCAGTTTTTAATGACAAAATTCCCATGTATATGCTCCAAATCATAAGGTATGTAATACCGAGCACCCTTTTCTTGTAGGTATCCTTGAATACAAAAATTATAATTCTCTTGTAGTCTTCTTCCTGCCATTTATGTATCAGAAATATATGTGAGATTAATATTATGACAGGTAATACCACCCCATCTTCCCACTACCAAATCGGTTTGTATTCCTCGGCTTTCTATCCTTATCTCATTACCTTCCTTCTTTGTCATGCGAACCATCGCTATACTATCATATATTTTTCTTTTCTTAAAATCACGTATTTGTTGTTTGCTAATTGTACTTCCACATAAATCCTTATCTTCACCAAGTGGATAATATTCTTCTTTACGAGACTGATTTAAATCATGTAGGTCTTCTATGTTTATTGAAAAAGACCAATTATACCCTAAATCAGACATATCATACCCCCATTTATTAATTCGCATATTAACTAAATGTCCTTCTTTATAAAATTCAATTGTAAGCAGGTAGTTAAATTCAATGAGGAAAGGTGTATGGTCAGTATAACCAGGTGTTGTGGTTGTAAATTTTACTTGTTTAACAAAACGTGCTGTTTTCTTTAAAAATATATATTGTGATAAATCACTTAATCTAATTAAGTCATTCGCATCTGTAGGGTTTGGATAATTGATTAATTTATAAGTATTCTTCATATTAATATTTTTACTTACACTATATTTTTGTCGTTCAGCCTGTGCCTTTGTATAATAATTTGATAAATCAATATCCTGAGAGGATTTTCCAAAGATAGAACCATCTTTTCCAACATAAGTCATTTATATTAGATTAAAAATGATATCATAAAAATTTTCATTATTGTTGAGTTTAAATAATACATATAAACATAATTGACCACAACATTTAGAATTAATTTCTTGAACTTGAAATGTTTGATAAACACCATTCTGTAAGAATTGTATTACTTCAACAGGTGGTGGCATACCATAACTATCAAAATAATATTTATCCTGACTATTATGAATACAAACCCAATGAGAACCATTCTGTGTGTCTAAATTCATAATAATATTCTTTGTATTCTTATTTATATGTATTAATTCATCTCTCATACAAATAACCACATTATCAATTTTTAGTGTTTTACAATACTTAGCGAGTTCTATATTTGACGTTGTATTCTTTCCAAATTGTTTAAACCATTTATCCATTTATTTATGAGAAAGATACAATCCATTACCCCGTTTAGTTAGTTTAACACCCGCTTGAGCGATAGAGGAAAGCATATCTCCAACTAACAATCTAGCTTTATCAGGTAGACTTTCAAGTTTTTGAGCAAAATCTACAATTACACCACTTCCACTAATTTGTTTCTCCAACTCCTTGTTATGTCTTTCCAATTCTTTTTGAGCTTTTAGTTGTGCCTTCCTTTCGTTAGCAGTTTTTATCGCTGCTGAAATACCACCAGTCAATGCTCCCGCCGCACTTAAACCAGCAAATAAAGGAATTAGAAATGGGAGAAATCCTCCTCTTGACTTGTCTATTGAATATTTCTTTAACATAGGTTTTGTCATTTTAATTTTAAGTGATCCAACATCATTTAGTGTTTTCACCTGCTCTCTTGTGAGTAAAACATCAATTCTTACAGCTCCTTTTCTTTGAAATGTATTAACATTAATAATACAAGGCTTTTGATTTTGAATACAAGATGTTAATTTATCAAGATTGATTTGATTAACATATACCCCTACCATTTATTTATGAGAAAAAACCTATGTGATATTAATCATAACACCATTATCTGTATTAATCTGTAATTCTGTTTCCTCCAAAAGCAAACAATAAGCATCAACTTCTTCATTCTCTCCTCTTTCAATGTATAGAGAAGTATCCACTCTATTAGACTTTATAGTTTCCTTTTGAGAACTCAGGTCAATTGTGTAGATTGTATAAAGTTTTTGAAACGCAACCATATCCAAAATAGGTTCATTATTACCGTTGCTTTCACACACCTTTTGGTAAGACTTGTAGGCTTCCGCATAATCATTTTTTTCCCAATCAATTTCCAATCTATCTCGCGGATAAAATGTCCCATCAAGAGAAACCCGAAGTTGTTTCACCTTAGCATTATCACTCAGGGCATTATTCTTATTAGTACCGTCCTCTCCATCTGGTTTCTTAAAAATGAGCCATAGGTATCGTGGCTTTCCTTCAAGAACACCCAAATTCCAAGTGTAGGTAGTGTGTTCCAGTTTAACGTGTTGACATCTTCTTTTAAGGTATGATACATTTAGCGGTTTCTTTGAGTTAAGTCTTCTATTTAACATCTCTTCCGTTTTAAGATTAGGAGTATATTCACTAATATACCAACACAAATCATTAATAACAAATTTATTATTGTCGCCAAAAGCATTTTCAACCCCAAAAAGCAACCTATTTACATTATCATTCCTTTGTAGTTGAAATCTAATTTTAAGCCCATACAAAACTTTATCATAATCACAAAATCCAAATATACCTTTCAGAGGTACTGCTACCGTAAAACTATTCTCTGCTTTTGCGTCATCATTATACATTGACTTCCTTTGACTATAACCAGGGTCTGCGTTTGTTCCTGTTGACATATCAGGAATAAAACCTTCAACAGCTCCCTTACCCATTCTATCACTAAACGAATATAGTGTAAATTTCATCATTTCAGATGTAGCAGAGACATAATCAACCGCTTCAACCTCTTGTGTTCCAATATACAGGCGGACACTGTCAAACATTTTCCAGAAGAAATCATTTACGAGTGTAGCATTAGTATTATTCGCAGCCTTAGTGAATTTAAATTTACACAGCAAGAAACTATCAGCTATATTCAAGTAAGTTTGTTGATTATTTATTTCAAAACTTTTTGTTCCGTTTGAATTCCAGTCTGTTCCTGTTATAGCATTTACCTTAAAATAGTCTTCCTTTTTAGTGGAGTTTGAAATGATAATCGTATCATCCAAATCATAGATACTATCAATCGCTTCCATACTTGTATTTATATAGCATTAAAATTGTTGAAACCCTGACCCAAGTATTTTAATGATTTTTTGTCGTTCTTGTGAAGATAGTTGAGTTTTACCTTTTTTAATTTCTTTGATTGCTTGTAATTTATGAGACTCCTTTTGAGCATCTTTTATACTCTTTATAGCACCCGCAACTGAGCCCACGGCAGAAGCAGTTGAACCAATTAGGTCTTTATGTTTAAGGATGGTTGAACCAATACCCATTAGAGTATCAATTATCCCATCTCCTTTATTTCTAAATTGATGTCCCACACCCCGTTGTCTCTTTGGTTTATAGTATCCTCTCCCAAGAAACATACCTTCACCCTTATAGTATGGTGAAAGGAACATCCCATCCCCTGTAATTATTTTATATTTTCCCAACTCGTGTTTTCTCACAATAACCATTATTTATTTATTGAAAAACTTCACGTAGGTGAATTCTGATGGATATAATTTCATCATTAAAGGATATCATACGATTATCTTGGTCGGTTATCCTAAAATTTACTCTGTATATGGTTTTTCCTGACACAGGTAAATAGACAAGATTTTTTGGTTCCATATTAAATTTATAACCAATCGGGGTTGAGTATGCGCTGAATGAAAATATTGTATTTGTTCTTATTCCATCGTTATAAGCACCATCAATCAAATCACAATGAATTAATACTGAATTTATACCGGAGGATATTTGAATGACATTATCACTGTAAGACGTCCCGTTAGTTTCAACCTTTTTTGAAGAGAAACCCAATAGCTCTCTAAACGATTTTTCAATGGTGAAATCAACTTTATAATTATTTTTAAGTTTAATAGTTGATTTTGAAGTGTGTTTTTGAATATCTATTACAATATTTTTTGGTTCATCACCTTTTTCTTTCATAAGGCGAGAGACTTCTGAAGATATTTGAGAAATCTCGTAAGCACCGGGTGAAACGGTTATAGTTTTATATCCACTTCCTGGATTATAACTAAACTTGTTGTTTTTCTCTGTGATATTAAACAAGGTATTATAAGTCTCCATTGACAACAAAGAAGCCTCATATTCTTTTTTGGGGTCAAGTTGTAGTGGGTAAGGGAATGAAGCTGTGTAATCACTCGTTGTGAAATTAAAACTAAGAATTGTGCTTCTCATCTTATTTAATATCTAATAAAATATCTTTGTATTGACATTTATTAATTATTTTCATATTCATCAACTGATCTAAAATGGCGGATGCTTCATTAAAACAATTGTTGTTTCCAGCCTTCTTACTACCTAACAACAATAATAACCTATTAACTAATTGTGATGGGTCATTTGGAAGAAAACTAACACCCGAACCAAGCTTACTTAAAGCATCAATAATATGTTTCTCCTTCTCATTCTTCTTACTTTTACCAGCAACAGAAACTCCATAATCAAGTGTGTTTAGCAACTCAATATACTCTCTATCTTCCTCTCTTTCCATTTCAAGCGGTTCATCAAAATAAGGTGAATTAGAATGTCCATCTTTTGTTAGAAGAAACATTAATCTTGGGGTTAATTCAACATTTGGTTGGTCAGAACTTAAGAACACCAATTTATCATTAAATATCAATAACTTTTCTTTCACAAGATGGAACTGTGCTGGTTCTTCTGTTGGAATGAGACCTGCTCTGGTTTTTGAACCCTTCAAATATTCATTGTTTTGAAGAGCTTCTACAATATAATTGGAAAGTTTATTTACCTTCTCAAGATGCCGAAATAATCCTTCATCATCATATTCTAATTCTCCAAGTTCTTGCTCTGTCATTTGACTAAAATCTTTGAGCATTTGAAATTTTTTTGGAGTAAATTCTACCATGGGAACTGTAGGTGAAATCGTTTGTTGAGTTTTTAAAAGTGGTTTAAAAAATTTCTCTTGTTTTCTTTCAAAGGCTTCTTCACCAGTTAGTTTCTGTCTCCTTTTCTTCTTTATGTCTTCCTGTTGCTTTACAACTTTTGAAAGCAACTCTTGATGTTCTTTAAACTTTCTTACTCTTTCTTCGGTATTCATTTTCTGTATTTATTTATTGAAAAATATCATTTAGTATCTCATCTTGTTTCACAACAATATATTTATATTTTCCGATCGTGTGTTTCATATTATTTTCAAATTCCTTCTTACTACGTAATGTAGAACAATTATCTCTCCAAAAATTATTTGTATCTATTGAATTTAACTTAAATAAAATAAAAGTATTAGCATTGTTTCTTATTGAGCGCCGAGGGAGTTGAAAATATGACTGACTAAGATAAATACAATTACAAGAAGAATGTCTCCCTCTTGTATAGTAGCTATCCATTACTGTTTGGTTTCTCTCATTAACACAATCATCAAAGATAACGAGGTTCTTTTTTGATTTATCTAAATCTTGAGGTGAAGGTATATCATCCGTATTATCACTGAGAATACAAGTTATGGGTTTTAGTTTTGATTTTGATTTCTGTGTATCACAAAATAATTGTATTATATCATCAATATTATAATCATTTAGTTTGTTTTGAAGTTTAAATAAACCGATAATGTCTTCCTTTTTAAGACCCGCATTAAAACCCTGTGAGAGTAGTTGATACTCAGGTTGAAAACTTGACTTTGTAAAAATTATTAAATTATCATAATCTAAAAAATTAGGACTAAGGAGCATCTTTAAAAGTAAACAGGTTTTTCCACATCCGCTTGAACCGACTATTAGACATCTCAATGAATTTGGAAGATTTTTATGGTTATTAAATTTTATCTTATTTTCCCAAACAGGTAAAAAATCATTCATTTATATATTTGGAAAACAAGTCATCTAACTTTTTTTGAGTTTTTTGAGAAACTCTATATTTTATCCTGAGTTCAGGTTTAATTTCAAAATAATCCATTATTTTGTTTATATAGTATCTTGTATTAACATTTCCATTAAAATTATTTTGAATAATAAATACCATTAAACCCTTATACATTTCCTCAATACAAATAGTCTCTTCCCTTGTAAGAAATGGTGTATTATCCCCATAATACTTAACATTCATCTCTCTTATTAATCTTGTAAAGTAATTCATTTTTGGTTCTAATTTAAAAGAGTTATATATTTTTCTATATTTTTTATTATCATTAATTAGAAGATAATCACAGAAAATACATTGTTTATATGCTTCTGATTCTGTATTAAGCCCCACTCTACCACAAGCCGGACAATTCTCTAATTTATCATATGGAGAGTCTGGAAATTCTAAATATCCTTCAGAATTTATCATATTTATATAGTAAAATTATACTTAAAACAAAGTGCCTTTTTTAGAGGCTTTTTTAAAGATGAAACTGTGCTTAAAGTAAAACACCTTTGAGCTTTTCAACTCGTTTTATGTATATAACTTTACTTAAACTAAACGCAAATTTATTAGCTAATAAATACAATGTTTCAAAACACAAAAGACAAATTTCAATCAATCTCTACTTCGGTGGAAGATATAGAAAAATATGTCAAAGATGTTAAATTGAACAAAGATAAATATGGAAATTTTTGGATTAAACCCATAATGGAGAATAACATGTGTCCTTTTATTAAATTTACAGGACAAGCTATGTTAATTAATAACTCTATTAAAGTAAATTTGACAAAAGTTTCTCCACTACTACTAACAATTTACTCAAAGCTTGAAAAGATCATTGATAAAGAAGCTTTGAAAATGAATGATAAAACCATCAACGATTCTAGAGGAAACATTTGTATATTCTTTAATAGACCCAAAGATGTGGGTGAAATTAATAATATGAATATTAGTGGTGAACTATCATTCCGTACTCTGATTATTAGAGATTATTTGAAAATAACATTTAATGTAAAAAATATTGTGGTTATTAGTTCTAATGAAAGAAAATATATAGATATTGATGGAAGTTTAATGGTATGTAAATGAGTGATATTAACAGTCAATACTCTGAGAGTTATTATACTGAGAGTCTAGGATCTGAAGATAGTTATGATACTAATAGTTTGTGTTCAAATGATAGTTATGAGAGTAGCATTATTGATGACTCAGATAGTGAAATTGAAATTGATGAACTAGAGTATCTAAACTTTCTGGCTAATACATAGACGCTTTACTTTAAGTAAAGTTATATACATAAAACGTGTTGAAAAGCTCAAAGGTGCTATTTTCTGGCTTTCTGGGCCCTGTGCTATTTCTGGTCTTCATCAATGATCTCTCTGACTCTCTTGAAAATCCTCTCTATCTCTTTGCTGATGACTCTACTCTATGTCGCTCCATTCCTCATCCCTCAGATCAGCAGTCTGCAGCCTCCTCACTCTCTGCAGACCTGGACAAAATCACAGACTGGGCAAACAAATGGAACATGTCTTTCAATCCTGATAAATCTCACACTCTTACGATGTCTCTCCGAAAGGACCGACTGGACAACCCTCCCATCTACTTTCTCAACAATCCTCTCCAAGAAGTTCTGTCGCTCAAGCTTTTGGGTCTCACTATCTGCCATGATCTTTCTTGGGAAAACCACATTTCCAAGCTCGCCTCCAAAGCCAGTCGCCGACTGGGCATCCTCCGTCGTGCGAAGTCCTTCCTTGGCACACCTGAGCTCCTCACCACATACAAGGCTTTCATCCGCAGCTCAATGGAATACTGTTCCCCCCTCTGGGCTGGTGCTCCTGCCTCACACCTTGCTCGGCTTCACGCTGTTGAGGCCAAAGCTTTCAGAATCATTGGAATCTCCTGCGATGTAGTCAACTCCGAGGGCCTTTCACTCACTCACCGCAGGCAGGTTGGTGGTCTTTCTGTCTTCTACCGACTCCTCTCTGGCCTTGCTCCCCCAGAGAGGAGTTGGTTTGTCTTTTTTGTGATTATTGTTAGCTCTTTCACGAGCCTCGATGTTGTATA